>NC_056732.1:707397654-707500154 GCF_019279795.1 Protopterus annectens | reverse complement strand
TGGGTAATTCCATGTGATCATTTTCTATAATGCTTTGTGGCTTATTTTTCCAGTGTTTCTACTTCAATATTATAATGTTTACACAATCCCGAATGCAACAGTCTTGCCACATTACTATTACCTTTCAGTATGCAGTCCTTCAGTCATTTGTGCATCACACCCAGCAAAAACACGTGCGACTGTTTCCAATTCTGTTCTACAAACCCTGCATTTGTCTGTTTCTCCCACATGTTCAATAGACTTTGTAAACCTATGTGTATGTAGCCCACTATCCTGGGCTGCCAATATTAACCTTTTATCTTTTGGTTTAAATTCATCTCTCCTTAACAATTCCTGCATTTGGTCCTGATCGACATGAGGTTGTTCCAAGATTTTTCTGTACTTGCAAATATATTTATGCATTTCCCACATGTCTTGCCTTCTCATCTGATCCTACACCTTATATTTATTATTTTGTTTTTTGCCACTTTCAGTTGCTGCCTGATGTTTATCTACTTCTGGTTTGATTTCCATTCCTACTTGACACCAGTATGTTTCTGCTAAACTAAGCAGGGATCTTAGACTTTTTTCCTCATGTTTTAAAACTTTCACTATGTTTGGATCTTTTGAGGTCAGCAGATATGTAGACAGTCCTATGATAGCAGATTTATACAGGTAATCATTTTCAAGGAGGCCCACACCTCCTTCAGGATGGGGAATATATAATCTTGGTATACACTGATTTTTATAAATCACTTGCTAGAATGAAGCATTTTCTTGTTTTCCTGTCCAGCTAATCCAATACCTTTTGGGGCCAAGCAATCACTCCAAAACTGTAAGTTAGGGTAGGAAGACCAAATTGGTTTATAGCATGGACTTTATTTCTAGATGTCAGAACTGTTTTCAATATTAATTTTAGTCTTCTAAAGTATTTCTTACTAAGTTTTATTTGCATTTGCTCACGTTTTATTGTTGATCCTTCATCAGTTCCCAAATATTTATACACTCCGCCTTGCTCAAGTTCTTTTATATCACTTTCCTGCTTTAAAGGTTGCTTTTGCACATTTATAAAGACCAAATGACATTCTTATATCATCTAGCAAAGTTTTGCTCACTTGTAGTTGTGCTTTCAGTTCCTCGTCTGATGAACTACACAGTTTTAAATCATCCACAAAAAGAAGATGCAAAGTATTTACACATTGTTGTTCTCTGTGAGCCAAATTGTAGCCATGGACTAATCTGTTTAGTGGACATCTTAATGGATTAAGGGCAAGACAAAAGAGCAGCAGTGATAAAGAGTCCCCCTGGAATATCCTCCTTTGAATTTTTATCCCTGGTATAATAATTTGTCCTTTATCATAGCTTGACTTCAAAATGGTTTGTCACTGTTTCAGGGTTGCTGTAATGTAATGAACTGGTGTAATGTGTATCTTATACATTTGTAAGCACTCTTTTGTCCATTCATGTGGGATGCTGTCAAATGTTTTTAGATTCTCCCCTTTTTACAGTTCTCCATTATGACTTTATTTAACAGCAGATAATCCTTTGTTCCATATGATTTTCTTTAGTTATCCTTTTCTTCTATTGCAGCAATTGAGTTTTCTTCTAAATAACTATAAACTCTGTCAGCATCGGTTCCAGTGTATAGTTTATACATTGTCGGAAGGCAAGTTATCGGTCTATAGTTTTTAGGATAGTTTGCAGGTTCATGCTTGGGCAGGAGTATTGTTTTTCCTAGTGTTAATCAGGTTGGCATCTGTTAAGGATGTGCATATAAATAGTTCTTACTCATGGCTAAATCTTCATATAACAATGTTAACAGTTTTAGCCAGACGTTAGGTACTGCATCTGGGCCTGGTGTTTTCCATTTAGGAGTTGGTCTTAATTTTGCTTCAATTTCTCTGGCTGTTACTTCATCCCATTTCATATTCTGTACATTTGAACTTTTTATTCTTTCTTTTGCTTCTTCTATCCATTCAGCATCTTTGTTATGTTTTATTATTTATTTTACATTTGTTGACAGGGCTAGTCTAACTGGATATATGTCCATTTTCAGTAGAGGTCCAGGGAGATAAGCTCCAAGACATACTGATAACATAAAAATTGCCAACAAATATAAGAAAAAAAGAAATTACAGTACTATATACACTGACAAATGAGGTTAATAAGAAATCATTTGAAGAGTTGACATCAATACAATGTAAACTGGAGTTTCAAAATAACATGTAGGTACATTCCTTAATGCAAAATGGAGGCATACATGCTAGTTCAATGTGCAGGTAAAGTGCATCACTTAATGGCAAATATATATATATTTTTAAGTGAGAAAGGGAAGGAAATAATGAGATACAGAGCATAGAAGTCATATACTGTTAAAAAGGATGACAGAAAATTAATAAAAAGAAAAGGGAAGGCAGAGCATAATTTGGGTAGAGTAGATAGTTAGGCAGGTTTAGTACAGGGGCATAACCAGTGTGTTTTGAGGAAAAGTTTCAGTCTTTTTTTGAAGAGTGATAAAGAGGAAATTGAGGAAAGGTCACAGGGTAGGAGATTCCAGAATTTTCAGACAGTATTGGAGAAGAGAGAATCCCCAGCCCTGTTGTTAGATTTAGATGTTTTAACTAGAAGTTTCTGAGATGAACATAAGGACTTCAGATTATTATAGGGTGTGATAATGGTGGATAGAGTAGTCGTATTTGAATATTGGTAAAGAGTTTTATGTGCATTGATTAGTAGGTGGTAAGTGATCAGATTTTGTAGTTCCAACCATTCAAGCTGCTTTAAATTAAAGCAATGGTGTGTTTTAAATTGGTTGCCAGTAGCAAATCTGGCTATATTATTGTAGGAGCTTTCCAACTTACTGAGGTTGTTCTTAGATAGATTGGCGAAAATGGAAGAGGTATAGAGGAGAGTAGAGATTAGATGAGAATGTGCAATAGTAGTTTTAGCTGTAGGTGATAGGAAGGGTTTTATTCTGTACAGAGAGCCAAGTTTTTTGTTGACAGATTTAATAGTGTTGTTGATGTGTATGTCAAAGGTAAGATTGTTATCAATGGTGACACCAAGTAGCTTGGTAGTTAGGTCGGGGGATATAATGGTACCATTAGTGGAAGAAGCAGAAAAGTCTATGGGGGAGGACTTAAGATTTGGATTGAAAAGGAGGAGTTTAGTTTTTTTGGGGTTTAAGAGTAGGCAACGATGAGTGAACCATTGTTAAAGACTTTTTGGTAAGGGAGTGAAGGTCAGAGGTGGTTTTAGCGGAGCATACAAGTGTGGAGTCATCAGCATATTGTATGCAAGTAGCTTAGGGAATTGCTTGATGAAGGTCATTGATGAATATGGAGAAAAGGAGAGGTCCTAATATGGACCCCTGAGGTACACCGAGGTTAACTGGTAGGTGGGTAGATAGAGTGTTATGCCAAAGTACAGCCTGTTGTCATTTATTTAAGTAGGATTTGAGCCATTTGATAGAGAATGCATGTAAGGACAGGGATTTGAGGATATCTATCAGAATTTGATGATTTACCATATCGAATACTTTGGACAGATCGATAAATAGTGCTGTGGAGAGCAAATTGCAGTTATGGTTTTTGTTAATACAGTCTGTAAAGGAAAGGAGGGCAGTGGTAGTGCTAAGGGAACATCTGAAACCATGTTGACAGCTAGAGGGCAAGTTATTGTGGATTAGGTGGTCTAGCAATTGCCTATGTATGCACTTCTCCATGATTTTTGCCAAAGGAGAAAGAAGAGCTATGGGATGACAATTGGATAAATGTTCCATAGGATCTTCATAGATAGTTCTCCAAAATGTGTCTATTTCTTCTTTTTTGGTAGTCTTTCAATTCCTTTTACCTTGTTTCCCAGTTCTCTATAAAACTTTTTTTGGGTCATTAATAAATTGCTCATTTTGTACTTTTCCTTTATATTCATTGGCATATCATCTAAGTTTTTCAGCCTGTGCTGATATCTTTAAATTATTATTTGCAATAGTAAATGATAGATCCCAATCTGTTCTGATACTGCACATTACTTTTATCTGTTTTTCTAAGTATTTTTGTTGATCTGTTCCCTCTTTTATACTCTTCTAACTGTGGCATTTCTTGTCTTAATTGCCTTATACTTTTCTCTATTTGACACTTCCATGTTGGCATTTCTCCCCTTCCTTTCCCTTATTGCCCTGTGTTTTTGTGGAAAGACTGTATCTGTTATTAATTTAGCTACACAGTTAATATATTCTTATTTACTTATGTTACATTGCATGAATTTCTATGAACCATCCTGATTACTGTTTTCAGCTTCTAACATTTTGAGTCTTATTGACTTTCTGTAGTCCATTTCTTTAATTGATCTTAATATGTCTATCCATTTCTATTAAATCAAGCAAGTCTTCCCTTAGATCATTTCTTTTAAACTGGGGCACATTCTTTGTTCTCTATTTCCTGTGGGCATTCTACAGAAAGTTCTAGAACATCTTCCTTTTCCATATTCTCTTTTGGTTTCATCCTGTGTCATCCATTGCTCTTTCATATGGGAACTCACTGGCCTGTCACTCCACAACATTGACTATGCCAGAGTTACCACAATTCCCTGTTCCTTCCCTTGCTGTGCAACTACAAATGAACTTGTATACTGATTTCTAATTGAAACCTCCAAAGTATCTTCATATGGCAAATGATCAGATGTTTCCCGCTACTCTGGTTTCTCCTTAATTTGGGGATTCATTCTTCTGTCCTGCTGTGGTGCTATCAGGGTTAGATTTTCTACACTGAATTCTTTACTTTGCAGGTGATCCATAACCCCAATTTCGATTTCTTTAACTTCTCCATTACTAATCCTCCTTTCTACTTTCCTTCCTCGTTTTCTTATTTTTTGTATTGTAAACTTTTCCATATCTGGATGCCTTTATCTCTAATTCTGTTCAAATATCTTTGGTGCTGCTCTTTTTGTATTGATTAATTTGGCTTTCCCTTTTACATAAACAGTACACCATATTAAATCTCTTTTTCTTTCCCATGTCCATATTTCTTCCTCAGATGGCTCCTGCTCCTCCTGCTTCTCCTTATTTGGGAGACTCATGTTCCAACATTCTGTGATATAACCTGTGTTCGACATTCTACACTTTACTAATCTTCTGTTCTATGTTCCCCCTTTGTGATCTTATTTTTTTGTGTGAAATGTTCCATATCTGGATGCCTTTGCCTGTATTTCTCTTTGAATATCTTTGAGAGTGCTTTTTTTATTGGTTAATTTGGCATTCTCCTTTGCATAAATATTGCACCATATCAGATCTCTCTTTCTTCCCCATGTCCATATTTCTTTTTACCTTTTGAAAATCTCTAGATTTTTTTTTTTTATATTTTTGCACTACTTTTTTTTACAAACAGCCAAATGTTTCTTGGTCTGTATAATGTTTTTCATGAATCTGTAGTATTAATGAAAAATTTGTATTTGAAGCTTTTGACAGTTTTTCTTCTGCAAGTATTTTTCCTTCTTCTAATCCTTGTGCAAGTTTTTTTCTTTCTTCTAATTTCTCTCTTAATTTTTTGTATATTTTCTGTCCAGAAATTTTGGGATTTTTGCATAACAGTAACAATACATAGTTTTTTTCTTATCCTCAATAGTCCACTCTATGATCTGTACATCTCTTTTGTAGCCTACCAGTTTTTGTAATTTTTGTGAACTACTACTTCCTTCTATAACGGGGGGGGGGCATACCCCCCTGATCCTAATATGACCCCATTGTAGGAATGTTTCTGTGTCTTGAGGATTCAACACTGTCATTTTTCCAGTCCTGCACCGTTGTGCCTACCAGGACTGGACACTTTTTTATCCTGGGACTTGTGCACCCAGCTGTCTTTCTTATTTTTTAACTTACTTTTGTCCGTGATGTATGCTGTTTAAAATACAGTCTATATATCAGTGTTGTCTTGGTGAGATTTTGTAAAAAATAGGGCCCACCTCATTAAGGTTCATAGGTTCATAGGTTGGTACTAGGCTATCGGCTCTAAGGCCTATGCAAGCCTAGCCATAACAATTCCCTGGATATTTCTTCCCACAATATTTACTTCTCTGGGCCCCTGTCTAGCAGGGTGACTGACATGATCCCCGGGGTGAATTTCCTATCTCCCATCCAATCATCAAGGTTCCTTTTGAAGAGGTCCAATGAGGTGCTCTGCTTGACATGTATGGCCAGTCTATTTCAGAGTATGGGGAGTCTCTGGGTCAGGAACCTATCCCTCCAGCATGTTTTGTTCATTGTGATGATAAGGTTTAGATCCCTGGAGCATGTGGCTCTGAGGGATTGGGATTTCTTTAAGTGGAGCATGTCCAACAGCTCAGGGTTTGACATGGCCTTGTATGTTAAGCAGAGATCGCCTCTGAGTAGACGATATGCCACAGAGTATAGCAGGAGTTTTTTAATGGTCAGCATATGGCATCTGCTTTAGGCCTGTGATTCTTTTAGTGAGGTATTTCTGTGGCCTTTCCAGCTGTTGCAGTTGTCTAGTGAGGTACATACCAAATGGGGCATACTACTCCATAAAGGGTCTAATGAGGAATGAGTACAGTGGGACAATGACCTCCTTTTTTCTGGATGAAAAGCCCTTAGTGATGAGGTGTGCCACACAGAAGGATTTCCTGACTGTTGTGGTGATGTGGTTATCGAAAGTGAGACCACTGTCCACATGTGTCCCTAAGTCTCTCATCACACTTTCAATGTTTAGTGTCCTGCCACCTATGTGGTAATTCATGGGTACAGATTTTTTTCCAAAGGGGATAACTATACATTTCTTGGCGTTACATTTGAGCCCATGGCTCTGGCACCAGGTGTCTGTTTCTGTAAGGCCCTTTTGTAGAATATCCACATCATTTGGAGATTCAATAATGGCTCCCAGTTTGCAGTCATCTGCAAACTTGGTTAGCCAGAGTCTCTTAGTGTTGGCCTGTACTTCAGAGAAGTAGATGCCAAACAAGAGTGGTCCCAGGAATGAACCCTGAGGTACTCCACTTGTCACTTGTCTGGAGCTGGATTTGGAGTCGCTACTTTTACAGTCTGGGTTTCGTCAGTAAGCCAGTTGGCAACCCATCGAGTGACGTAGGGATTTATGCCCAGCTTAGTAAGTTTATCTATGATTCCAGAGTGGGGGACGGTGTTGAAGGCCTTGGCAAGATCCAGATAGGCTGTGTGGACTGCCTTACCCTCATCCACAGCTCTGGAGACTGATTCGAAGAAGTCAATCAGATTCAGGAGACAAGATCGGCCCTTCACAAACCCAAACCAGGTGGGGTACTCACCAAGACTTGAGGATAAATTCAGTTCCAGCAACATTCCTCTCCTTTGCTTGCTGATTTTATCATATCTCCATTTGGACCCCTGGTGCTCCGATGTGATGGCATTACTAACACTGATGATCTTGGTACTTGAGCGGTAGCTAACAGTTACTTTGTCTTTGCTCAGCCTGGTGAGTGGAGCATCTGTGTGCCCAACTATGGAGTCACCTATATCAAAGATTTTTCCTGATAGTAGCTTGGTTTTGCTACCTTAAGTGCTTTTGCATGCTAGTTGCATGACCCCTTTTTGTAGCTTTGTTTTCTATAGTGTCAGAGTAAGTGAGTTGGTTATGCCCTGTTTTGATTGTGGGTAGCATGCAGGCAGTAGAGTCGAGGGTTTAGGCTGATGACTAGACTAAGGAGCTGTAGGAGGCTTGGGTAGATATTTTTATTTGCATCAGCATAATACATTTTTGTGGTGACAGCCTGTGGATGTTGCATTAACGTGTGTGGGGGTAAGACAGGGTTTTGTTCACTGCATCCATATGACTGGGAGAAGGATACCTCCAGTTTAGTTAAATATTTACACCTGTCATAGATGGAGACCTTTGGATTAATTGGTAGTTTAAGTCAGTGGGCATGTGGCAGTTCTTACACTGCCTTAGGATTTCATTTGCTATATGACTAGCATAGAAGAGGGAGTAGGCTATTGTCTGTCTGTGATGACCACTACTGCCATTTGATTTGAGATGTTTGTTATATGAATAACGTGTTTGTTATATGGATAACGTGTTTAAACATGGCCGCACAGAACAGTGCAGATGCTACATGGACTGCTTTTGTCTCTGCAGCTATGAGGAGAATAGTGCAAGTCAACACAAGCTGTTTAGACACACCAGAGGTAGCTTATTAACTCACAGGAGTTGGAAGATGCTACATTTTCAGTAGCACTTATGAGACAGAATTTACTTGCAAGAAGTACCCACTATGGAACTACAACTACTGTAGTGCTGCACTCAGCACAGACCTGTGCAGTAAGTATTAAGCAAGAAAACAAAAGAGCCAATGAAAAAAGTGAAATCTGAAGTTCAAGTGCCCTATGCTACCCAGAACCTGCAGCACTTAGTCTGACTCTTACTTAGATCAACCAATGTTTTCATAGGTGCTTTGTCCTCCTCTTTCTGCTGAGCATTAAGCCTCCCTTTATTGGAGTCAGGTTAATTCATTCCCTAATGGTGGGGAGTCTCCAAATCTGCTAGTGTTCAAGTCATTCAGAGCGGCCTCCATTTGGGCACATGTTGGGGCATTTGTGCTCTTGCTAGCATCCCAGCAATGAGAACCGTTTTGTAAGTCCCCAACCCTGATCTGGGGTGAGAAGAGGGGAGAATGGGCTACTCCATCACCACAAGACTCAGAACGCCCTGTCTGTATGAGTAAATGTCCCTGTGTAATCTCTAACGAGAACTACCACTAGGTGATGGCCTGATGAACTAATAAAAAATCCCAGAATGCCCATTCCAATGCCCCCCTTCCACCAAATGATTAAGTATACGGATGTCTTGCTCTGAATTGCCATTCACCCCCTGGATAGCCATGTTCATTCTCTCCTGCCATCACCATCAAGTGCCCTAGCCACTAAATGAACTTGGGTCATGTACATGAAAGGTGACCAGTAGAAAGTCAATGCAGGAAAGCATTTCATCTGCAAACTGCTCAAAAAGAACAGTATGAACATGAGAATGAGCATAAATCAAATCTCTCAACTGTCCCTGTTTTGTAAGGAAACACCTCTATTGTTTGTCAGTGTTTTGTTCCATTCCTCCTAAAATTGGAAATCATTTTGAGAATTTGTAAAATAACAGTGCCGACATTTAAAATGTGTCCCTAATTTGGGGCTTTTTCCTTAGTTATTTTTTACTGGCATAAATCAAGAACAGCAATCATTATTATAAAAGTTATGGAGTCAGCTAAAATGACTCAGTTCAGCATTACCTCTATCTTGTATACCCTTGGTATTTTTATGGTCTCTACCTCCCATCTGGCCTGCAGCACTCTCCCCTGAGTCCCGTAAGATGAAATCTACACCAGTGACAATTACATGCTGTATTTTACTATGCCAGGTACCATTTGTGCTGTTTCTGCAGTCTGTCAATCAGTAAACATGCATAGCATCACAAAGCAGAAGCATGACTGCATCATTTCAGTGTTTGTTTGTGATGATATAAACAGAGGCTCAGAGTCCAAAGCATGGGGAATGCATATTACCTGTAGGATACATACTGCTTATAGGAGTCTGAGATGGGGATATGATATTTCACCAGAAAAAGAAAGGTGATTCATAATATGACTAGAAATGGCAGGCTTATTATATTTCCAGGCAAAACCTCCCAAGGTTTTAGACAAATGTGGGGTTTGTTGGCTATAAGCGATTGCTTCCATCTTTTCCTCTACACCTTAAAAATCATTTATTTACATCCTTGAGCTTAAGCACCAAATAATATAAGCTGAGATGACACAAGATGAAAAACAGAAGTTAAAAATACCAAAGCTGACAGTAAAATAAAGCAATAAACATGTAACAATACACTGTATGGCGCAGTGATGCAGCAGTAGTATTGTCGCCTCACAGCAAGAGGTTCTCTGGTTCGATTTTTGGCTGGAGTGCCTTCTGTGTGGAGTTTGCATGTCCTCCCTGCGTTCCTGTGGGTTTTCTCCGGGTGCTCCAGTTTCCTCCCACGTTACAAAGACATACATTTGAAGTGTTTCTCCCTGGGCCTCCACTGAAAATTGGCTTTGTTCCAAGTCGGACTTTCCTGGTAAACAAATGTTAAATAAATAAAAGAAAAAAAAAATGATGTTTAAAACCAACATGAAGTGATAAATGTAATACTAACAATCCTGACCTGGATTGAAGTACACCATGAGGTATTATCATAACTAAAACACCTATGAATATATTTTTTGGTTCTGCTAAGTGAATACAGCTTGTGTTGCTTTGGTATCTTGCATGTGTTAAAGGTCCATAGGTTTTCAGCAAGGCTTTACTTAATGTTATATAGATATGGTAAACCCTCCAGGAATAGTCATTTTATGGCCAATTACATTTGTCTTTGTGACTCATTCCTGACAAATTATTTCATATGCATTAATGCTTGTAATACAAGTCAAGTGTAACAGCCTTTAGAGCTTGACCTAGATTATTCATTGCTCCCCCACCACTACTGCTATCACCATCATTGATGCAAAACTGCGTAACTGAAAATACATGTACATATGCTACACTATATCAGAATATTCCTCACATCCTGAATGTTTTCTTCATAGTTTGTATTTTAGTCACATTTCTGAAATATATAAAAAGTGTGATGACATTTTTAAAATTATGAAACAAAATTCAGTAGTGCCTAAGAGCAAAATCATAAATATATCATACAGAAAAACGCTGGATCTGGCCTCTGAAACGGTTATTCAAAAGTGATCATTTCTTTTCTTTTATTTCATCTTATTGCATTAATGTTTAAGTGTATGCTTGTATGCATCCATTATCTCAGATATACCACTCCTGCTGATGAGCAGAATTTAGACATCAGTGTACCCTTATCTGTAGGATTATTTGAAACAGTGCAAGGCGAATGGTTAAGATTAGCTTGTAGAATTGTGTATCATTTTCTGACATTTTCCTTCTTTACAATACAGTTAGCCTCAGATGCATTCCAGTCTTCAGGTAAAATACAATTCTTTTGTTTAATTTTTCACATTACTGATTAATTTGCAGAGAAGGGGGAATGCAAAGAGACAAAAAGGCAGATGGAGAAAGACAAGCTGGCAGTAATGAAGGCAGACAGGCACACCCACAGATTTCTGATGCAGAAACTGCTATAAATTATTACATGAACATGTAGAAGTTTCATACTTTTCATGTAAATGCATATTTAAACTCCTTAAATCTGTTGTTAAATGAAAATGCAGTTATTGTTTATTTTGTGTCTGTGTGCAAGTAGCTGGGTGGGAGGAAACAGTGCATATATGATGGTAACAACAAATGACAGACTTGGCTTAGTGCATAGTCTAGAATCAGTAGAAAAATAGGTTATAAATACACAGTGGAAATGGAAAGCAAAGGTCAAAATTGATATTTTGAGTGGAAGTATTCTCCAGACAGAACCTGAAATATAAAAAAACAAATTAGTCAAATATGAAGGCTTTATTCCCTTTATCCATAAACAATAAATTCTTTAAACTCACTGAATGTTAATCTGAGTGGTTTGCTTTTCCTTTCTCTAAGGTGTATGCTTTTTTAAGTAGCAGGTATAGTGATACGAGAAATAACTTTACTTCTGAAATATTCTAATGTAACCCATCTAAGCACACACACACACACACACACACACACACACACACACACACACACACACACACACACACACACACACACATGCATTCATAAATGGACACTATGTATTAGCACCACTGTGGCCTCACTGAATACCAGGATAGGTCTGATGCCATATTATCAAATGTTACTTAGATTTTAGCTACAGCATATTTAGTTTTTCATATAAAATATTTCAATAAAGTTTACTATTTTATCAAAGCAGTCAAAGCCAGATATTTTTCTTATGTAAGTGTGAGATTATGTGTTCATTATTCATTTATTCATTCATTTTCAATTACCTCTTTATCTACTATGTGGTCATAGTAGGTAACAGATGTAGGACAGAAATTAGTTGTTAAGTCTTTTGCAGAACACACACAGACACACACACACACACACACACACACACACACACACACACACACACACACACACACACACACACACACACTTCTAAAGGCAATTTGAATATTGCCAGTTTATCTACTGGGATGTCTTTGGGATTGCGGATAAAAGTGGAATTTTTGAAGAAAAAAATATGCTTGCACAGGGAAGACATTCAGACTGTACAGATACCCCAGCTTGGAAAATAATTGGAAAACCAAGCATTCCACAGCAGCAGTGCTAACCCCTACACCACAGTGCTGCCCCCTATGGAAGAAAAATGACATAGCAATAGGCAGGATTCCACACTGCATGTAGTGGACTGCAAAATAAGAATGCCATTAAACGAAACCATTTGTAATAAAAATGACATAATTTAGAAATACGTATACACAGCCTCATAATTCTGCAGCAACTTAGAATTTTGTTGTTGGAAAAGGTCTTCATTGGACATTTAATCAACTATTAATAGCAGCTAAGCCCTTCATGCTTAGAGAACAGTGTTGTATAATAAGGTATTCTGCAATGCATAGTCATCTGGCCTGTCCTGTCGTAACCATCAACATCAGCAGCATCTCATACAACCACATCTCATCAGTTCTTCTCACTGCTGAGACTGATCCAAAGAAAAAGATACCTCATTTGAAGAACCAAGGGCAGAAATAAAGAGGTTCAGTCTATTAAATAAAGTAAAAAGTCTGAATGACACCTCTTGCAGTCTGTGAAGGAGCAGATCCTTTCTTCTTTCTAAGAATGCCAGTTTACCTGTGCTGTCTGACAGGTGCATGATATCTATTTTGTGTTTTTATACCAGTGATCAGTATGTAGATTCCCATCTTGATGGTGATCACTGATGAGTTCTAGATCTTGCTGGGATAGAATATCTAACAAGAATTAATGTCCTTCAGGAGAAAGATAGCACATCACTACCAATATGCAGATGTAAGGTGTGGGTGCATTAAACAGGGAAGGAAATTAAAGACAGCAAAACAAGATGTGAGTCAGTTAATTGGGTATGTCTTATTATTCAATCCTAGAGCATGATTTACACTCAGTTTCACATACATGTTAAGAACTAGGACTCGGCAGGGGTCTGAGAAAGGTAGTGGTTGTAAAGCCTAATGAAAACTTGCACAAGATCAGCTTAATTGGCTCAAACTGAATCTGTTGTTGTGTGAATCTGGACAATTAACAGCAAAGCCTCTTGACTCAACACTGAAAGAGGCATTTTCATAAATAACAGTCCTTACTTGGTTAACAAAACTTTACTAAAAGCGCACCTAAAAACATGCTGGCTATGCCCTTGCAACTCCCACTCTAATATCACCCACCCCATCCAACCACTACCTTAATTTCCACTCCACTAACTACCTTGATTATAGCAAGCTCAGATGCTCATAAGCCTAGTACTTATTATACAGCAGGAACTTCTTATTGTAACATTTGTTAATGTCTGTTATGTAATTCACAGATAGATTCTAGTTGTCTACTGATGTACTATGTTCTTCATCTGTAAATATGTTGTAAGTAATTGCTATGTAAATTGTTAATTGCTGTGTACTCCAATGTAACTACTGTCTGTTTGTTTTAACTGTGGAGCATTTCTCCCTGGGCCTCCGCTGAAAATGGACCTATGTCCAGTCGGACACTCCCAGTCAACAAATATAAATAAATAAATAAAACAAAGGTCAAATGAATGAATAAAACATCTCTTGTCAAAGTCTTGCATATGAAATTTTTTGAAGTGCTGCAAAACTTGTCAAAAGTATGGAGACACTACTGAAATCTCTACTGCGCACTGTTGGTTAACCCTTTAGTGACTAAACATTTTTTTGAAAGACTGTCCCAAAATATTTGCTGTATTGCCTATTTTTGCTGCTTGTGTGTAAATTATTCTGTCTCCAAAACGGTTCAAAAATTTTCATTAATTTTTTGTGAAATGATACTGGCATAATTATGCATAAACTTTCTTTATAGGTAGATTATATCATGAATCACAAAAAAGAAGGTACATCTTGGATTTTAATGACAAAGAAACTGGTTTGCTATTTCATTTTATATCTCAGTATATAATCATAGCCTCATAGGACATTACTAGGCTATTGGCCCTGAGACCCTTACAATCCTAGCCAAGAAATTAACTCATGTTTGGCATCTACTTTTCTGAAGTACAAGCAAACACAGGAGGGTTATGGCTGACAAAGTTTGCAGATGACTGCAAACTGGGCGCCGTAGTCGAAAACACATCTGATACAGATATCCTTCAGAAGGGTCTCACAGAAACGGATAACTGGTGCCAGAGCCATGGCCTAAAGTTAAATGCCAAGAAATGCATAGTCATACCCTTCGGGAAAAACAAGGTTACCCCTAGCTACCATATAGGTGGCAATCCACTGAGCACAGAAGAAGTTATCAGGGACCTGGGGACCCAGGTTGACAGTAGCCTTTCATTCGACACTCATATTGCTAAAGTAGTTAGGAAGACCTTCTACATTGCCCACCTTATCATGAAGGGATTCACATCTAGATCGAGGGAGGTCTTAGTCTCCCTATACTCATCACTCATCAGACCAATGATTGAGTACAATGCCCCATTCGGACTGTATCTGACCCGACACTTGCAGCAACTGGAGAGGCCACAAAAGTTCCTCACCAAAAGGATAAAGGGTCTCAAAAATCTGTCTTATGCTGTCCGACTGAAAGAACTCCAGCTCTATTCAGTTGCTTACCGCTTGCTCAGAGGTGACCTGTGCCTGACATACAAGGCCATGTCAAACCCAGATTTGATGAACATGCTTCACCTCAAAAAATCTAGATCCCTCAGAGCCACAAGGGTGGGAGACTTAAACCTTGACACGGTTATTAATAGGACGTGCTGGAGGGACAGATTCATCACCCAGAGACTCCCTATGCTGTGGAACAAAATCCCGGTATATGTGAGGCAGAGCACCTCGCTGGCCTTGTTCAAGAGGAATCTTGACCAATGGATGGGAGATCGCAGATATACCCCATGGATTACCTCAGTGTCACTGCTCGACAGAGGCACAGCAAAATAATGGGCATAGTTTCTCCAAACTAAAGGGGTGGCATAAGCCACAAAACTATGGGCTAGGCTTGTAAATGCCCTCGGGCAGATAGCCTAGTATGAACCTATGAAACCTATAAAACCTATGAAGTCAGCACCTGATGCCCCTGCCCAGCAGGGACACAGGTAGAATCCTGGGGGTGTATTTTCTGTTCCCCATCCAGTTAACCAGGTTGCACTTAAAAAGAGTTAATGAGGTACTCTGCTTGACATGGAGAGGGAGTCTATTCCACAGAAGGGGGAGTCTCTGGGTCAAAACTCTGCCCTGCCAACAAGTCCTATTGCTGTCACAGACCAGGGTGAGGTTGCACATGTGGGTTACTCGAATGGAGCTTGACTTGCAGATATGCAGCAGTCCCATCAAGGCAGGGTCTGAGATTGCTTCATATGCCAGACAGAGGTCACCTCTGAGGAGTCTATATGAGACTTGAGTAGAGGGACAGGACTTTTATCCTATCTGTGTAGGATAGATGTTTGAGGCCATGGATTCTCCTGGTGAGGAACTTCTGTGGTCTCTCCAGCTGCTGCTCCATATGCTTTGTGAGGTACATGCTGAAAGAAATGGTGTACTTAATAATAGGTCTTAAAAGGGAAGAATACAGAGATGTTATGACCTCCTTGTCCCTGGGTCCTAGATGAGATACCCTTCCTAATAAGGTGGGCCATGTAGAGAGCTTTCCGTGCAACAGAGGCAATATGGTGGTCAAAAGTCAGTTTGCAATCAACCTGGGTGCCCAAATTCCTCACAACTAATTGCTTGCTTAGGACCTTGTTATTAATGTGATAATTTGTGGGGACATCACTCTCCCTAAGGGGGGTGATGATGCATTTTTTGGCTTTCAGTTTGAGGCCATGTGTCTGGCACCTTCATTTGTTTGGGTGAGACCCTCTTGGAGGATGTCCATATCACTAGGTGAACTGATGACAGCACCCAGTTTGCAGCCATCTGCAAACTCGGTCAGCCATAGCCCACTGGTTTTGGCCTGCACCTCAGAAAAGTATATCCCTAACAACAGAGGCCCCAAGACCAATCCCTGGGGTACACCATAAAAGATGACTTTTATATAGAAATGCATACTCTTTTTACAAATGAAGTCAAATCAACATTATGTCTCTGAAGAAAACTGAAAGCTGCACTTTTGTTTTCAGATCACTGCAAATGTTGCAATATATACATTTAAAAAAGGGCTACTATGGCCTGCATTAGACCCTACATTTGCATGACAGTATCTCTCTATTGGTTCATGATAGTCTTATGAATTGTTGTGGATTAGACTCCAGGATTGTTTGCCTTATGCTGTACAGTACATGATCAAATAACACTTTGCAAAAGCAACCAACAGACTCTCAAATATGTAAATACCAGACAGAATAAGTAAAGTATGTTTAGTTTGTGATAACATAAAAAATGACAGAAAATACTGATTTTCTGTAAAAAAAAAAAAAAAGTATTAGGTCTGTTTTAGTTAATAAGAACACAAAAATGATATGATTCAGATACAAGTCGAGTTTGTCAGAATGCAAAAAATGCAAACTGTAAAGGTTTGTTAGAAAAGAAATTACAAGTACAGAAATTACAAATGGCCATGTAAGACTACTGCTGCTATTTAGCAATATTGAAGCAATTGTCATGGAATCCTATATCATGCCCTAAGCTACAGAAACACTTAGCTGAATCATGGTATAAAGAAACATACACAGCTTTATCTTCTTGTAATGCACTTTACTGCTTATTAGTCTAACATTAGAAATATAGAATCTAGGTCATTACTATGTTCTGAATGCTGAACAAAATTTATATACAGTACTGTCAGTGGAAACTCAATATACTTCAGAATGTCAGACTGGAATCATTAAGGCCTGTGAATCCTTGAATTTGCTACCTGTGCATACCTCCGAACTTCTTACAGCAAGAAATCTGGAAAAAGCCATGAATAAAAGTGGGACAAAGGCCCAAAAATATGGACATTTTTTAAATATTGCTCTTACAAATTTAGAAAATTGATAGAGTAACTGGTTTTGCATTAGCATAAATTTTCTGAAGGGTATGAAGGATGAAATCTAACTGTCTGTCATTATTTTCTTACTTTAGTCTTTAATGATTTGCAATTAATTTGCCAGAAAGCAATAATTTTATGACAAAAATAGACCAAAAATATGAAACAAAAATCCAGACATTCTGTGAAAATCTGTACTGTTGAGAGGTATGTGCCTGTATATAAAAAGCCATGTCTCAGTCCCCCTTCATGATTTCATTACAAAGTCTTTATACTGTAATAGCAGAGTATTCAAGTACAAAGTACATACAAGACTGCTATCTTACTCTGACATGTTTCATTGCAGCTTTGCAGGGAATTTGATGACAACACCTTGCTACTTCAAACTATGATATTTAGCCACAACATTACAATTTATTCCTGACAAGTGTATTTGGGTTTTTATATTTCCTGAAAATATAGGATTTTTTTTATTCTGATATACTTATAACTCAGTAAATATATTTTGTGGACCACTACAGTATTCTGCATATTGAGAAGGAGTTCAGTTCACCACCATCAGTAGAAAATGAGTATAATACAAAATATCAGGCTGTGAAAGTAAAGTCATGTCAACCACTTCATCTAATGCCTGTATGTAAAAGGCTATGTCTAAGTACCTTATTGCCATTTCATTATGAAACATTCAGGTAGTAACAATAAGATACATTACTATTAAATGTACCCAAAACTACTATTCTTCCCTAGTGGAATTCAGGCAGCTCAGTGTCGAATTTGACTGCACCACTTCAGCTGCTTCAAAGCATGACATTTTATTAATAGTTGGTTACAAAGAAGAAGAAAAACACAAAATATCATTAGTGGCATAGTCAGGAATTTCACTTTTGATGTAACAACAGTTCTGTAAAGAAACATTCCAGATCATTAGTATGTTCTTTATACAAAGCAGAAGTTCAACACAACACCCTCAATACAAATGGTGTGTAATGCAACTTATGAGTCTGTGACAGTGAAGAAATATGAATCAGTTCATCATGTAACAGTGTATAAAAGGCCATATTTCAGTTCCCCTCTTACAACTTATTAGACACTTTCAAGCAGTAACAATAATATGCTTGGCTAGAGAATGCACATGAGATTGCTCTTCCAGTCTTAGTACTGCTCAGACCTGAATTAGATCCCATCACTTTAGTTGTTTCAGAACATGGGATCTGAACCAGATTACATTACAAGAGAAAAAAAAATATGGAGTACTATATAGCACTTTACTTTTGGTGTAATGATAACTCAGTAAAGATGAATTTTAATCCATTACCATATTCTGAATACTGGGTCATCTAAAGGCCATTGCTGTCAATCATGTAGCACAGGGATATAGGCAACATTGGGAAGCAAAGGTGAATTATCTGCCTGGCAGTTTATTGCAACAGATTAAAGATACAAGGCACCAGTTAGCCTTATCCTGTAGTCCTGAGTTTGATACCGGCACTCTTCTGTTGTTTACTGTGCAGCTCTGAGCAAATCACTTTAACAGACAATGTTCCTACAGAATCTCTGAAAAGAGATAATTTTTACAGGTTTTTCTTGGTTAACAAATAGAAAATGATATTGCTATTCAGGTGACATATGTCTCATACAGTAGGCTAGAATATAATATGTGTATACATGTACATTGAATAAGAAAAAGATACAGTCATGACTAAATAATCATATTTCCTGCTCTAAGCTAGAAAGGCAATACTGACAGTTTTACAAATATGGCATGACTCTATGAGTTGTACTCTGCCTTACTGTCTAGCCTGGGCTAAATGTCCCCTGCCATATCTTCCACCATGAAGTGTATCAACAATGCACTTCAGGGAGGACTCCATCTGTTCTAATTATGAAGGAAGGTAATTCATGGTCTTTCCCCCTTGTTGTGACAATTGATAATTCACTTTTACGTAACTTGTAGGTGCCTCAAATGTTCAGGTTTGTGGATCTTGACATATATGCCAGGATTGCAGGGGCTTATTTCTATTCTTGAAATGTCTATGGCATGTCCAAAGAGGTGATTTTATCAACCTTGTAGTTGGGGGGGGGGGGGTCACTATACGAAAAGAATAAAGGAAGTGATTTGTAAAAGTTAGCAATATTGCCAGATATGAACACTAATGACAAGAGGTTCATTTATTATACTGACTTGCCATCTTTTTTTACTATGGTCCACACTAATGTCCACCTCCACTTCACATACTGGCAAGAAAAGTGGATCATAAGCATATGTCCATAAAATGTATACCTTCTAGATCACACATGCACATTTGGGTACAGCAGCATAAATGTAACTGCATACCTCCATGCAGCCTTCAAGGCTAAACATGAAAACTGTTAAGCAGATACCACCACACACATTTGCACAACAAAATAAATTTTGTCACTTATATTCTCATTCGGCACACATTTACCTCCTCTGCTTTGTCTACTCACCATTAATTCACCATTCTTTTCATAGTATTTCTTTTCTTTCACCTATCTTACTATTTATTCTTTCTTCTAACATTACACTAGGCATTTAGCTGCCTATAATCCTTTCATTTCAACTATGCCTTTACTCTCATTTGCCAGAAATTACCAGATTTTGATTTACTACCTTTTGCATAATTTTTAACAGGTGATCTGCCTTTTATATGTATTCAATGGCCATTGCATAGACCCTCAGCTTTTGCAAAATTATACTGCTTACCAGAGAAGTGAAAGTTCCCCTTTACATAGCTCTGTAGTAAATATATGTGGTGTTTAAAATTATGGCTGCTAAAAAACACACCATTCAGTGTTAAGTTTGGAAGGAAAGTGTGAACTACTGTGCTGTGGGAAGGTAAACCAACTAAAAAAAGAACTTTGCATAAAATTAACCTGAGGTTGTTATCTCTTTTATGAATTGATTATCTAAAACTAAGGAACGCAAGGTGCTGCTGCTATGAACTGTTGGGGTAGAGCTCTGCAAAGTCACTTATATTCAGCACTGATGTTTAAAAGGGGAGCATCAATCTGTGGAACAACTGACTGATAATTAATTATTTTCTGTATCCAGACATTCTAAACAAAAGACTGTGTTTCTGTGATTTAAAGAATTGTTTGCCTTGATACTCTGAGGAGCTGTACAAATAAATTGATTTTGTTTTATTATACATTGTTGAAGTGAAGCAAATGACTCTGAAATGGATTTGTCAAGGATAAAAGTAATGAAAAGTGAGGTATCATGTTGATATTACAGCATCTATTTTGAACTCTGTCCCAATATGCAGCACTTTTTTGCAATGTGGGGAAATGCATAAACTATTTTCCTGGTCTTGTGAACTGTGTGCTCCCCAACCTACAGAACTCTGAAACAAACTGATAGAGTAATGTGAAAAAGTCCATAGAAGCTTATTTCAGGGCAGTGGAGCTTTACAACAGAACATGCAGCAGAGTACTGCTGTTCAGCAAGAAACTAACCAAATTCAGCAAGAAACAACTCAAGCTTTGTAAGCCCTATTGAGCTGTCAAAAAGAACACCTTAGTGGCCTTGCCTTGGCCCATGAGAAAAATACTTTAGTTTTTTTTAAAAAAGGAATGTAAAAAAAAAAACAGCAGAGAGCCACCTCAACCTTGCAGGAAAAAAAATCCATAATGAGGACACAACTAAGAAAAACCCTAGCTTGGCATATAAGCAGTAAGAAGCAGCTACTTCTCCAGAAAATGACTCCCACTGATGATGATGTTCAGGTCTTCTTGCTGCAGTTTGAGTGAAAAGCTAAGGGTGGGCTTGATTGAGAGCCACATTTTCGAGAGCCCTAAAAATGTTTACCTGCAGATGCAAGAATAAATGTTTAGGTATCATTCCTACAGTCTGTGCTTACAAATTTCATACCCATGCCTGGGACTACCCCTCAGACAAACCCCCATGATCTCAAAAGTCTGACAAAAACTGACCTAGCATTAAAGTAGTTGAATCCAGAAGTGTATTCAGTATTCTGAGTTGGAAAACTCATTATAATAGGCCATTTCTATAGACCTGTATGAGAGATATGTGTAGAAAATGAGGTATTACAAAATGCTACAGACAATGCATTCCAAAATGATGTTAAGAAAATTGGTGGAACTGTTAATGTTCTGAGAGGTAAGGCTGAGGAAGAAAGACATTTGCCTTTTCATAATCTGAGGTAATCTTAAACAGCCACTAAAGGGAGTTGTCAGTAAAACAGGCTAGAAAAAACTGAAATGATTTAAGCCTCCTGAATTTTAACAAATGCTTTAAGTCTCCTGAATTTGATCACTTAAAAAATTACCAATACATGAAGAGTAAACACAAAGTGATGCATATATAGGGTAAAAGTCACAGTCTGTGTTTGCAGCTAATGTTACACCGGCTGGTGGGGAGACATGTCCTATGGTTGCAAATGAATGCATCAACTGCTGTTAGTAGAATTCAGTCATTAATTCAGAAATGTGACAATTGTGAATGAAAAACATGTACAAACACTTCTTGAGTATGGTAACATGGCAACTGTAAATGAGTTGTAAATACTAGTATAGCAGACTCAGAAGGAAAACTGCATGCTGTATATAGGGTAAAAGCACTATTCTACAGGTGGAGTGATGTTTACTACTTCCCTAGGTGTACTAAAATATTCTGTTGGATTAATACCCAGACAGGGGCATAATATCATCCTGGGAAAAGACCTACCCACTTCATTAACTTGTGGGCATGCATGAATGGTGAGTCACCAGGATAAATGTGAGGGGGGGGGTGAGAAAACCTTGACTTTCTTTGCAATAGAAGAATGCCAGAATGAAAATACACCAGATAAAGTTCTACCTATATTACTACAAAAGTAGTCATATTAGAATTGCTCTAAGTCTGAAGATATTAGCAGAAATGGGAACCAGATGGATGTGAACATCAGTGTTTCAGTTTTAAGAAAGAACAATGGGAGAACCCCACTACAAAAGAGACCAGAAACAAGATGCAGACTATAGGTGGCATTAATGCATCAACAGATCAGCTACACCTTTTCTCCAATTTTTACTCCAGAAAATTAGTCCTTCTGATGATGTTGAGCCCTTCTTACTGATGTTTAAGCAGTTGGCTGAGAGGAAAGTTCTCCAACTGCTGAGTGAGCTAGACTGGTTAGCCTATTTTTGTGTAGAATCCCATAAATGTACTCTAATTAGAAACATAACAGGCTAGTGAATACAGGAAGTTAAAAGCCAAAATACGAGATACAAGTTCACTGCAACAGCCTGTTTCCAAAGATTTTTTTGTTTGGATATATAGCTTAGAAAGCCAGCATGGTTTCAAATTGTTGACATAACCCACATAGCACAGAAGGGGTTGGAGTCAAAAGATAATGCAATACCCTGATCTGTACATATCATTGTAGTGTAACATATGATTTTATAAACCATCTTTTGTTGCTCATCTGCTGATGGATAAGTCATGGGAATTCAGCCTCTGCAGAACAAGTCATTGACCTGGTTGAGAGATATGTGGTACCAAGCCAGTTGTGACAAAATGTCAGAGACTATGCAATCCAAAGGATCTTGCACAAAAGTGATTGAACTGATGCTGAACCACCTTGTAGAGGGATATGTTCTGTGGTTGCTAATGATGCTGATTCAACTATTGTTAGTGGTAGCCAGGCAGAGATTCAGAAATAATTTTAATAAATTGTAAGTAAATAATGGTATACCAAACTCAATTTAATAAATTGTAGGTAAATAATAGTATACCAAACTCAAAAAGAAAAGTGGGTATTGCATGTGTGATTGGCAGTAGAAGGACTATCCCACAAATTATATGCTGTTTTGTACACCCCAATGTATTTTAAGACATTGCATTGAGATAATACTCAGACTTCAGCAGGAGGTCATTTTGGGAAGAGACTTCCCCGCTTCCTGGATTTGTGGGCATACATGAACAGTCAGTAGTTCACACAGATTCACACAGCGTGGTAAGAAAGGTGAGGAAAGTTTGGTTTCTCAGAAGTAGAATTACGGGACAGCCAGAATGGCAGTAAAACCGAAAAATCCCCACCCGTATTAGTAGGCAGTGATTCAAATTAGAATGTTTCTCAGTGTGAAGACAATAGTGGGAACAAGAATTAATGGATTTGAACACTAGTCACTTGAGTTTTAAGTTTGAAAAGTAGGAAGATCCTACATTAGGAAAAAACAGAAACAAGATACAGGCTGTGGACAGGATTGCTGTGTCACCAGCATACCCACTTGTTTCCTCTTTATAAACATATAATGAGCTTATTTACAAAGCTAACAAGGAAGAGGAATTGGTGGTTAAATGGTTGTTACTATTCCACAAGCCTTCCAAAACACAGTGTTGAACTTAGCTCACAGATTTACCGTAAGTAGACATGACAGGAAAAGCGGTGAGAGGGAAAGTTGTGCAAATGTCCTACAGTCCTGGAGTTTTTTTTCTAAATTTAGATGGATTTGGACTACCTTTCCTTGTTATCAAACAGTTACTCCATATATAGTCTTTTACTGACCATTAGAAATGCAGATAATATACAAAACAGTTATGAATGCAGTGAGGCAGTACATGACAAAGGCTCAGTGGCCCAAAAGTACAGGTATAATAAACATACTACAATGAGGATGCTCATGCCTTGTGTCAATATTCTAGTCTTCTTTCAAACAGTAAAAGAACAAATGTAATGGCACTGGGCAAATACTATGCAAACCAAGTGAGTAAGTTGGAGAAATGCTCTATAAGCTCAAGCAGGCAGATAAAAATATGTCCCCAAATGCAAAGGTTGACCCAAGTTAAGAAACCTGATCCAGAGGTACAGATAGCAGAAAATTTGTGAGTACACTAAAACAAAGGTAAACGTACTTGCATCAAAACAAATATTTTTTTTTTCAATTGTCCCAAGGAGACTTAACCTAATTAAACATGATGTGTTTACAGGAGCAGGAGAAAGGGTTAGACTGGAGCATGATAGAAACCTAGTTACATTTCAAAGAGTAGTGGATAAAGTGTTGAAACACAAATAAGGTAATCATATGTGGATGGGGAGTCCTACCTGTCCTGGGTATTGACAGTACTGGATTCCATCGGGGCAGTGAGTTTAACAATTACATGTGTTAGTGTTGCTGGTCATTTCACCACCCCTAAACGTCTGAGATGGGGGCATGTAAATGTGAGAGGGTTGTACAAGAGTTGTTATTTAAGCCCTTATCTTTTAAGATACATTTGTCCTGCCTTTTCATAAATGAGGCAATTCCCTGTTAAGTAGCCCTGTACAGACTATAGACAGAGTAAGCTGGTGTCTAAAATCAGAGTTGCTAAGACAGAAACAGAGAGAGAGAGAAAGAGAGACAGAGAGAGAGAGAGAATGAGAGAGCTCAGTATGAGGTTGGAGGGAGACTGAGCTATCATCTGTGAAAAGGTAAACTGTCTCTGGAAAGAAAAGCATTATATTTCTTAGGCCAAAACTGGGAATATTGTTTCTACTTTGAAGTCTGTGGTCTGGAATCTTAAAGACAGTTAGCATGAGTCGGAGTAGTGACTTCTGCTGACCAAACACTGAGAAAGTATCCTTAGCCTTACTATCATCCTAACATCTGTACCTCGAGAAATTGCATCTCTGTCAACACTCTTTTACCTCATTTCTGCCTTATTCCTATACTCTTACTTCACATTATCTGTTACACTACTTACCTACATATTTTTACTTTTTATCTACCTTTTTCCTACTTTCAGATAATACCTATTTGTTGAAGTAGAACCTATTTGTTGTCATACCAGCTACTAGTGATATTTTTCTAACTTATTATTATCGTCTTATAATACTACTAAAACTTTTCTACACAGTACCCATCCGAATTTTAATTGTCATCAACTCAGATTAGTACAGAAAAAATGTATACGCATTTGATATTGCCTATTTTATTACTTTTTATTTGTATAGTTTGATTATTTAGTAACCTCTCAACTGTATTGTCTTAGTCTGATAGTGGAGCTTTTCTCCTCGGGCCTCTGCTGAAAATGGACATGTATCCAGCCAGACTAGCCCGGTTAACAAATGTAAAATAAATAAAATAAAATAAAATAAAATAAATAAAATAAAAAAAGTAGGCCTGCTAAATAAGACTGCAGTATTACCACTATTTGTTCTGCTGTTTTGCAAAGTTTTTTCCTTTTTTATTCTCAGTATGAAACTGCCCATACTATTCTAGCATAGCAACATAATAACCACTTCAATGGGCAGAAACAACACCATCATCAGTGAGCTTTTTTTTTTTTTGTTTATAGAGCACAGTGTCAAATGAGATACATATAAGCAACAGCATGCATGAATGTGTGATAAGCTCTATACATTTCAGTAATTTTTCAATTGCATTGTTACTTGCTGCATACAACTAGTAGCTAAGAAAAATGATGTACATTGTGTACAGAAGTCATGGGACATTCTGGTCTCAAGTATCTGCTGAAAGGTAGTATAACACTGTAGGATGCACAGTATTATCAATTTTGAACCCCCAACATGCATATACACCCCCTAACAATGCACCTAGTGCTGTCTTGCAGATTATCCCCATGTCATAGCAGCAATAAGGCACACAAGGTTGGGGCTATTTGTTGCTAATCAGCAGCATTCTCTTACCCTGGATGTGATGCAATGTGATGTGATGTACTTCCTGCTTTCACAGTTTGCATAGTGTGTGACTTAGAAAAGAGGGCTTGTGGGACTTGTGTCTACTACATCATATAGACAGTACATTGTATTACCTCCTTTAGCATCCCCTCTCTGAGTGTCTTCATTCATTCAGTACAAACCACTATAAAACAAGAACAATACTGGCTATGGAATAAAGAAAGAGTCGTATCTTATGTTAAGCACTTTTCATTTACTGCATTAGTAAACGTCATCAGACAAAATCAGTGAAACACATTTACAACAGTTAAATAGTTTAAAATGTGGTGCCCTTTTTCTACAACAGGAAATGACATCACAAACCTAAATATGCTACTTCCTCCATTGGATGTACCATTATTCACAAATAAGTAAATATTCTAAATACACCAAATACACACAATATATGTGACTGTATAAATTAAAAATTATAATTAGCTGCCTAAAATATTAAATAAATATACATTTATATCCATAAATGAAATATTCATTTATTAACCTAAACAATACGTATTATAATTATTAAAGCAACCCTTATCTACTTAATGCTTCTAATTTTAAAATACTGCTAATACTGCAGAGATCATTGAGTCCAGGCCATGCATAAGAATGAAGCATAAGCTACCATATTAACTCTGCCTTTTCCAATTGTAATTCCCAGGGACCACCTCTATCGTTACTAAGCACTTGCTGCAGTATTGCAAATCTAAAATGATGATCATGCTGTTCATGCACATGTTTAGTCAGTGCATTATTTAACTGATCTTTCCTTATTGCATACATGTGCTCATAAATTCTTTCCTTAAAAGACCTGGTGTTTTTTTCCTATATAAAATGGTGGGCAGAGTTGACATACTGCCACATATATTACCCCCTTAGAATTACAATTAAATTTACCCTTAATGGTATATTCTGTGTCCTTTATCTGTATGCATTGGCCTTGATCTATATATCTTCAATAATTGCACATTCCATATCTATTCATAATACCCACTGATTTATTGGCAATATAACTTGTCTTACCATTCTCCAACACGTTTTTAAGATTACTTGCTCTCCTTGCTACCATTTTAAAACCATGACACAATTTTGTTTTAATATTCAAATTCTCATCCATAAGTGTCCAGTTGTTCATCATCATAGCCTTAATTTCATAAAAATGTGTATTAAATGTTGTTATAAAAAGCGCAGCATTATCCAGGCAGCATTCGCTCACATCCAAGGTATTGAGATATTACTATGTGTTAAAATAGGTGCAAAATGGCCATTTGATTTTTTTGTTTTTACTTCATTGTACACTTCTTTAAGAATATGGTTGGGATAACCTCTCTTTCTAAGCATATTGATCAAATTATTGCACTCTATTTCAAAGTCCGTATCTAAGCTGACCATCCTTGCTGCCCGGACCAGCTATCCCTTAACTACTGATTTTTTGTTAATTGATGGGTATGCACTAGAAAAATGCAAGTGTGAATTTGAGTAGGTGGGTTTTCTATAAATATCTGCTATAAATCTATTATTATCCCTATCCTTACTCAAAATAACATCCAAAAATTAATTTCATTATCCACTTGTTGTATAAATGTCAAATATGAAGTAGTTATGTTAATATATGAAATAAATAAATCTAGTGCTGCTTGACTACCTTTCCAAAGGATGACGATGTCATTCAAATAACATAAATATAGGCTAATATGTTGAAAAAACTCACTACCATAGATGTACTGCTGTTCCCACACAGCCATAACTATTTTCGCAAAAATTGTGCCACAAGGTGAGTCCATGGCTACACCCACCTGTTGTAAAAAGTATCTACCTTTAAAATAGATGTAATTGTTCTTAAGAACTATTTCCAAGAGTTCAGTATATAAATTAATTTTCGACTGTGCGATCCCCCTGTTCACCTTAAAAGATTTCTGTAGCCTGTATACCATCTTCATGAGGGATCACAGAGAATAAGTCCTTGATGTCCACTGTAACAAATATACTATGGTCACAATACAGTGTGTGTTTGATTAACTCAAGGAAATTCCATGAATCTTTACAAATTTGGGGATATTTCATTATTAAGCTCTTTAAACTATTATCCAAATACTTTGCACATGCATAAGTAGCTGAATTATGACCGTCTACAATCGGTCGTAATGGTGGATTATTCATATTCTTATGCACCTTTGGCACCTCAAATATAGTGGGTATTATAGGAGAAATAATATTTAAATAATTATAAGTGCCAATATCTACTCTATTTTCAAGAAACATATCATTAAGGGCCATATGCACCCTTTTATAAGCTACATTAAGCTCATTTTTATTGACCTCCTGATATGTTTCTGTATTGAATATATCTAACATTTTTGTTCATAGTCAAATGTGTCCATTATAACTAACCCTCCCATCAGGCTTCATTATTCTTAAAGACTGATGCATGAGAAATGACAAATGAATTCTCTCTTCATCTGTTAAATTGTCATTCAAAGGTTTTTTGTTATTCACCATATGCCTGACATCCAATTCACATATTTTTTCATATGATACTAAAACGTGATGAAGTGGTTGTTGAATGTACTATGGATACGTGTTAATTCAAGGTTTTCAGAATGTGCTATCTGATTATCACCAAATAACAATGTGAAATTTAATTTTCTTAAAAATAACTTTAAATCAATCAATATTTGTGTAAGATTAGGTTGCTTATATGGTACAAATGTAAAACCTTTATTTAATAAATTCACCATTGATTCATCTATCACAGTATCTGAAAAATTATACACTTTAAAATCACCTAAGGAATTACATACAATGACTGGACTACTACAAGCATAATTAGAAACAGAATCAATAATGGCTGCATCTTCCTTGACCCACTCGTACTGCATGGAATACTTAGTTGTATTTCCTCCCCCTGCCATAATACTGGTACCCCCCTCTCCTCTGATTCCGCCTCAAGATTGTGGAAAAACCCTGATTGTCAGACCAACCATGTCTGTTATTAACATTCAGATTATTTTTATTTTTTATTCTTTCTGATCTTCTGAGAGGTGGGAACTGTTCATCATACTCTTCAAAATCATTCTAATAGGCAACTTGTTCAGTATAATTAATTATTACTTCTTGCTGTTGTGCCCTTACATTTTGACCATTGTTAACAATATTATTCATATAACCCACTTGTGTTTTGACTTTCAGTGGTTTAGGGTAAGCCTGACCCTTACAAAACTGTTGCTGGTCCCTTAACAATTTATTATGTTTTTTAAACATCAAGTCAGATAAAACATCTTCAATACTGATATGTATTCCCTGATGTTCATATTTATATCCACTATAATTAACATCTGCTTGCAGTTGTTTTTCTAAGGCATCACATTCTACTAAGAGCACCTTTATTTCCTTTATGTCATACATAGTTAACAATTCACAATGTAAAGGAGAATTTTCAGTAAGTCCTGAGAGGTATCGTCAAGTTTGTAGTCCTTTTGGAACAACTTTATTTTTTATGCAGTCTTTTAAATACTGCAACTTTTTCAGTTTAAATAATTTTGCATCCAGTTGCTCCAACCATGATTTTAAAGGCACCCCTTCAAAGCAACTGCTGCCACCAGATGAAGAGCATGTCTGTTCATCCATTAACCATCAAGATAAAACTGGTGGTTTCCAAGTAGAACCTGGATACTGTTCACGAATATATAATGCCCTCACTGAAAGGGAGGGAATTTAGGCTTGAAGTTGCAGTGAAGTGAAGCTTTGCTTCAGATGCATTGTGAGACTCTGGTATTCAGTACACAGACACACTAACAGAAACAGATGCTCCCAGGTTGCTATGGTAATGGAGAAAAAGTGACAATGCTTAACAGCTCTGAGGAGCCTCCGAGATGATTCTGGGCAATGAAGTTTTTGATTTAAAAAAAAAAAAAAACAATATATATATATATATATATATATATGATTTACTATCATAAATTCGAAAGTAAAAATAAATAATGTCTTTATTTTCGAATTTATGCATCGAAAATGAACATTTTTGAATAACAGTAAACTCGAAAACAAGGGTGTATTGTCGAAAATGTCACTTGTGACATTTACGGCGATACACAGCACGCCCACCCTTCCCATAATCACCTACCTACCTAACCGAACACACAGTTATGCAGGGGGGCTGTGCCCCCCTGCACCCCCCCTAACTTAATATTCCAACTCTGAGATCACACTACAATGAGGAAAGGGATGCATTTCCCTAACCGCACTGTACCGCGATCCCCTCCCATGACTGAAAGTTAGAATTGCGAATGCACAGTTCATTCACAATGCAAACCTTCGCTCATGTCACCTGCCGTAATATGAAGTATTCGAACATCTGATGTTCGAATACTTCATAGCCGTGCAAATGCACGTCGCCATAATGATAGCAAACCATATATATATATATATATATATATATATATATATATATATATGTGTGTAAATAATAAAAGGGCTGTTTTAAACCACACATACACATATTGATGGTCTCCCAACACTTCGTTTAGCTCATTAAGTTGATTCTTGATAAAAAATAAAAAATAAAAAAATAAAATAATAAGCGTGATTTTATATTTAAAATGTATTTTGGTCCAAACACATTAAGGACTTACATAACAGTGGAAGTCTGAGTTATTGTGAAAGACTAAGAGTACTTGGTCTTGTGCAGTACCCTTTGCAGTGGTCTGGGAGGTGAGCTTGCTCGGACATGTTGGCATATGGGGATAGCTGATTCTAGGGGTGTTTGGGGTTGCTGGGAAGTGCTAGAGAGTCATCAGATTTCCTTTGTGGATATATCTGAGGGAATGGAAGGTGTGTTGAGTGGTTCACTGGCAGAGTGGCCACTGTATGGAACAGGCTGGTAAAATGGAACAGGACAAATATTGGTTCGGATATTTTAAGAACAGCCTGGAAACACACCACATGAACTAGTGAATGGTATTCTGTAAAAACTGGATGGACATTGTTGCCCATGTTTGAAGTACTGATATGCGTGTATGTAAGGATGGAAATATACTTATAATGAATAAGAAACTAGAAGGGTCTCATAATTTAAAGTCTATGGACTGTATAAACATGCTTGGAAGGAGATAATAATAAGAATAAGCATTACAGCTTGTGGTCTCTCAAATAACTAAGCAACAGCAAAAAAAAAAAAAAACACACAATAGTTATGTAATGTATGATTTTAGTAAATCTAGACATAAAATATATAATCGTCATATAAGATGAAGCAGTCTGCTGAATTTAGATATTAAAGACAGTATTTAATAACATGGGCTTGTGTATAATAACACTACTGTCTTAACTTGTCATAAATGACATACATGATATTGAACATCAAGGGGAAGCATGATGATTTTCTTATATAGGTAAATATGCATAACAAGTCATGTAATTGCTTTAACTTGAATTGTTGTTTTTGTAACCCATCTTGACCATATATAATACTTAACTGGTTACCAAGGTAACTAATGTTTTATACATGACATCAAATTGACAAAGTTGTTCAAGAGAAACAATAGAAGCCTAAACTTGAAATGTCATAGAATATAACAATCATATTCTGAACAAATAGTATTAAATTGACAATAGACACTCAATTTAATAACATGGTCTTGTGTATAATAACATTACTGTTTTAACTTGTCATAAATGACATACACTATAATGAACATCAAGGGGAAGCATGAAGATTTTCTCATATAAGTAAATGTGCATAACAAGTTGTATAATTGCTTTAACTTGGATTGTGGTTTTGTAACCCATCTTAACCATGCATAATACTTAAGCTGTTACCAAGGTAACTAATGTTTTATACATGACATCAAACTGACAAAGTTTTTCAAGGAAAACTATAGAAGCCTGAACTAGGAATGCCACAGAATGTAACAATCACATTCTGAACAAATAGTATTAAATTGACAATAATCACTCAGTTTAACTTTTGCTGATTATACAAAATACAATGTTGCCATTTAAATCTAAAAACTTTCAATATATGTCATAAAATGGCAATTTATAAATATGGAAAGGGAACGTGTAATCATTAATCACAATAAGTGAATTTGTTGTTTTTAACCTATGATTTCACTCATTTTATAATAGGAAATGACAGATATAAAAATCCTTATGTGTAGAAAATGGGGAAGAGGATGCACTGATAATTAAAATGCATTAACTTTCATCAATGTTCACATAAAACAAACTTGATGCTTTAAGTCAGTTAGCAACAAACAAAGTGATTACTTAAATGCTGGCAAACAATGAAATAAAACTTCTGATATATCCAGTAAAATACATTGTATTATAAACATTAGGTATAAATATTACTACCATCTATTTATATTAAGAAATAAGTTTTGAAAGACTTCATCAATAAGGGTGAATATGTTAAATACCTGTGTACTATAATCTTTTACTGAGGTTTTATATATGATACATCCTACTTTACTATGATTGAATTGCTTGTCAACTATCCTTCATGTAAATATTAATTGCTTATACAATAAGTAGAAATTTATATTGTATTATAATTCTGTCTAATCTACAATAGTATTATATCTGTTCAAAATAATATAAATATTGCTTATTCCTATTACAAATATTCTCCATATGATAATTCAATTTATGGAGCTCAGATGTTCTGGATTGTCAAGGCATGGGTGATAATCTGATGGATTTAAGTTTATCCATCAGATTAGGAATGATTTTCATTCCATGGCTAGTGCAGATCTTAGTTTTGTTAACATTTATTAATTTAAATGTATTTTACAAAAACATTTTTAGTATGCCTGACCAAAACATTACTTTATTGGTAGATGATTTTAGATGATTGTGTTTTTGCTCCAGCACTGAGTTATTGCTCATAGGTTCATAGGTGTGTACTAGGCTAATGGCCCTGGTGCCTTTACAAGCCTAGCCATAGGATTCCCCCGGTATCGTGCCACCCGACCTTACTTCCCAATGCTGCTGTCAAGTATCGCCACTGGAATTATCCCCGGGGTGAATTTTATAGGTTCAAAGGTGTGTGGTGTTTTTTTTTTCTTTTTTCCAAGGTTGTATGACCAGGGAATTAGTATATATGTGTAAGGGGATGTGGATGAATTTTCAGTCAGATGAGTTTTTAAACAAATGAGCTTGATCATTTGAGTTTCACTAAAATAAACTTTCAGTAAAATGGCATGGACCCAAATGTAACCAGCTAACAGAATACATTTGGTAGCTTCACACTTCACCATTCATCTTATAATATCACTTTGTAATCCATCCAAACAGCCTGTGTTTATGTTTTTTATCCCACATCCAAAAGGCAAAGGCATAGCGGCAGAGCATTCAGTGATCTTCCAAAATGCCCATACTGTGTGTGTGTGTGTGTGTGTGTGTGTGTGTGCGTGTGCGTGTGCGTGTGTGTGTGTGCGTGTGTGCGTGTGTGCGTGTGTGCGTGTGTGTGTGTGTGTGTGTGTGTGTAAGCTTGTTTGAATGTGTGTGTGTGTGCATTTCCTGTGAACTCTATTCTTCTGCTCCCTCATAATGCATGGTTGTTAATTGCCTGTGTATATATGAATTGCATACCAGTCCCATCATTTGCATTTTCTGTTACTAAACAGCCTCAACTGAACAACTAACAACAAAACACTCATCAACTACATTAAATTTGTAGCCTAGCCACAAGATAACAGATAATAGCTGCTCATGCACATGACTTAATACCTAGTTTCAGCCCATTAAAAGAGGACCCAGGTGGTACAGATCACAAGTACCCATTGAATTGAATATTACATTTCTACTCCTTTCAATGAAGCCTTGAGAGATTACAGCTGGGAGGCACTTACAATTGCCTATCCAGTCATCCAGTTTTTACTTAAACAGAATCAGGGAAGGGGAGGGGACTTCTTTGCTTTACAACAAGTGGAAGCCTATTCCACAAAAGAATGATATTCTGTAGATATTGGTTTCACTATCAGGTCAATACAGACAGATAGATAGATAGATAGATAGATAGATAGATAGATAGATAGATAGATAGACAGACAGATAGATAGATAGATAGATAGATAGATAGATAGATAGATAGATAGATAGATAGATAGAGTGCATATAACCTTGTTGTGCCCTGAGTCATGGTTGGAAATGGTCTGAGAAAACTCAATTTACTTAGCAAATAAAAATATAGTAAATACATACTAAGCATTTGGATTATAACAGTAAACTGACCTCACAAAGCTTAGCACTCATTATAGCAAAACAAAAATTATTTTTTGAGAAACAAAAGCCATAGTTTTATTTTCTCAACAAAAAAGTCTTGTTGGCAAGTCTTCAATTGCCTCCTTACACTAAAGAATACAAGTACTGTGTCTTGAATAAAATATGTTATTGATTTATTTTCTTTCTGTACAACATTAAGAAGGGGGGCAGCCGAAGTGGTGCAGCGGTTAGCATTGCCGCCTCACAGCAATAGGTGCTCCAGTTTGATTCTCGGCTGGGGTGCCTTCTGTGCAGAGTCTGCATGTACTCTCTGTGGTTATGTGGGCTTCCTCTGGGTGCTCTGATTTCCTCCCACATCCCAAAGACATGTTGTAGGTGGATTGGACACTCTAAATTGGCCCTAGGCATGAGTGTGTGTGTGTGCCTTCTGTGGAAGGTTGGGCGCCAGACTGGCAACTCGACACTGTAAAACTCCACTGTCAATCATGATTAGACAGGTGATCTGCTGTGGCAATCCCTAACTGGGAAAAGCAAGAAGAAGAAGAGAGCATTAACAAGTGGAATCACACACAGGGGTCATTTTCTAACCATTCACCTGCATCTCAAAATCTATGCAAATCCTTAGACAATGCCACATTTAATATATGATGCAACCATCTCCAGTGACCAGCCTTTCGTTTATTTTGTCCAGAGCTCGATATAGTTAGAACTCACTTCACTGTCAGGGTATTTTACTTCAATTTCTCCAACTTTCTCTCATTCCAGCTAGTATCAGAAGTATGCCATTTCTTAGCCACTATATCAGTAATGCTTTTTACTTTGGTTTTTAATTTATCATAGGACTGACACTCTTCTAATGCCAAAATTGTATTGCTTTCTTTTCTAACTCCTCCATTATTTGTGTCCAATTTTTTAGCAAAATATTTTTATCTTCAAACTTCCAAGATGGGTGCACACTGACTAACAGCTTAATTTCAGCTCTTCCAGCATAAAAACAGAAACTCAGAAAAGAGAGTCAGTGAATTTATCTTTTTGGGTAGATTTCAGTTACTGGCAAGTAAATGCAGTGCCTAAATGCCAGCAAAAGGAAGTTCAGAGAACCTGAAAGAAAATGAATCACAAAGGTGAGGAGAAAATGGTGGCTGGTAAGAATCCTGCAACTGTTCAGCAAAAAGAAGTTCAAGCTCCAGCTTTGGTGTAAGGCATGACTTCCAGTAATCTAGAGGAAAAAAATAAGTCAAATGTGCTCAGAGTAGATTAAGATAAATGAAGTGCTGCTGGAGTACATCATTCCAAGTATGCTCAAATTAATTAACAAAAAAATGCAAACATCTGAGGTCAAAATGAAGAAAACAATGGCTGAGTATAAAGCTGCTCAAGAAGAAATGTTTCAAAAAATTGTAGAACTAGAGGACAGAGTGCATAGGGAAAACCTGAGATTTTTCTACTGTACTAGAGAAACTGGAAGGAGCAGACTATATTAATTTTATAAAAGCACAGATAAGCAACTGGAGTGATATTCCACAGCAGGAGTTGTTAATTGAGGGCAAATGGTGTGCATGCTCCAAACCTGGCCATGAGAAATCATCAAAGACCTGTAATATTAAAGATGCAATCCTACTAGCTGTAAGAACTGATTCTGACAAAACTGTGGCAGAAGGACAGAATACTAAAAGCTGGAGACAGTAGAGTTTTTTCTGGAAAATGATTACTCACTATACACCAGGTAGAAGAGGAATACCTTTATTCCAGTAATCAGGGAATATCGAGAAGCAGGTGTGAGATTCAAGTTGCTGTATCCAGCGATCTTCAGAATATTTTTTCCAGGAGGGTCAATATCATTTTATGATGCAGAACATGCTAAGGAGGAAGCACAAAAGTTTACCCAACAAAAAAGTGAGCCATCAAGCAGAAGGGGATTCTACTTCTTATTCTTCTGATAATAAAGCTCATAGAGAGACTATGCCAATGAAACCGTTTAAGGTGTTCCAAAGTAAAATGCATGAGACGCAGAATAAAGCACAGGGACTGAATAGAAGAACCAAGAGCACTTTGGAAATGAACCAGAGCATGGATCTGGGAGATGGAGATCAACAGGAAGAAAAACAGCAACTCAGAAATTAATGAATAAATGTAGAGAGTAAAAGGTAATAGAATAGGAAGTGGTCAAAAATTCATTTGGACTGCAGGCCAATGATCGTCTTCCCATCAATGATTGATATCATAGTATAGGCAAAGAGAAAGAAATAGGGGATCCTATATGAAAGACCAATACTGGTAGAGTTTTTAGAAGAATCTAGAACAGAAACTGCTGTTAAAAGGGGACAATTAATAGGGCATATAAAATATTGCATGATAACTATAATAATCAGTCAGAGAAGGTTAGAAATTATTGGGAAGAGAGACTGGATAAGCAATTCACAAAAGAAAAAAAAAACTGGAGGACACATTTATGCCTCCCAGATATGTAACAAAGTCAAATAGATTTAATATCTTTGCTTGGAAGTGTTTGCATAGGTATTTTTATATCAATATTGGAGATATGATGGCAAAAAAGGAAATAATTGGGAACATATGTTTTGGGAGTGTAATGAGTTGGCAGACTTTAAAACTTCCCTGCACACTAGTGTGACAGAAATACTGGATGAGTAAATTGGTGTAACTAAGAAAAATAATTTTGAGCTTTGATACAGATTTGTAAATGTCTAGACATAGTAAGGCCTTGCTGAGTTTAATTCTGGTGAATACCAAGAAAGCAAATACTAGAAAATGGAAATCAAAGTCTAGGGAGTTATGGGAGTAATACATGGAGAATAATGTACTGGAGGAGGAATGAGGTTTAAGAGAAGTCAGGAAATGAATGAGTTATGTAATGTTTGACCAACAATGACTGTATACATCATAAGTGATATATAATGTTTGCAACTGAAATATATCAATATGGTAAATTTTCATTTATATAAATGTATGATTACCTAAGTGATAATTCAATAAAGATGTTTTATATGTCTTCATCTTCAACTTATCTTCAGCCGTTATTTTCTATATCCATTACCCAAAACCAGCATAGAAATACTGTTAGCTTGCATGACTGAATCCTTTTCCTCAGTTTGTTCTAAATGGTGTAGCAACCAAACGCTTCTCTCCAGAAGTAAAACAGTTCAGTGTTCTTTATTCAGTAACATTTTACTGTATCACATCTCTTCACAAAAGGTATGACTGTGGTGAAACTTAACTACATTGATATTACTTTCGTCTTACCATTTAAATTATTGGATTAAATTTAAAAAGTTCTAATGGAAAAGGAAATACAAAGAGGCAATGCAAACATAAACCACCAGCAGTTTACCAGCTAATATATTTACTTAATCAGTATATACCCACTTTAATGTTTTTTTCAAGTTAGTATTTGTTTTAAACATAGATTGCACCCTGGCATTATTTTCATCCTTAATTACTCACATAATGTCTAAACCAAATCTGATGTATAACCCAGTTAAGAAATTATATTTTAATGGTGATAAAATGTGTTGAAAAAATATATTTATCATGTGAAAGATACGTGCATAGACATGAACTTCCTTTGATCTCTTCCTTTGTGTGGCCATATCCTTTATCTTAAAAATAGTTAATTTATATACAATACAGATGTGCTAACCTATACTTCATTAGAATACTTTCTAAGCAAGTATAAATTATATTAGCTCTGTGCTGCTGATTGTGATACAAGGCTCCTTCCCCTTTTAGCAAACAGGAATACATAGGAAACTCACAAAAAGGAATTATGTCAGAAGATTTGGTGACTGGTACAACATATTTCTTCAATAAGTTAAAAAGTGGGCATCTACAAGTCATCTGAAGCCCGTTCTATGTACTGGAATTTCTTTTATTATGATGGTGTATACATTTATAATACTATCCTTAAAAATAGCTACATGGTCATGTTGCAACAAATTTAGCATGTAGCTAGCAAAATGTCACAGTTTCTTTTAAAGAAGCAACTGAATAGCTTTAATGTGTTTTATTCTAAAGATTAACTGACTGGCAATATGCTAAAGGTATTGCTTCATAGATGGGGACCATCACATGCCACAAATTAATTATAATTTCATCAGCATGTCTATTTCATATGCACAACACATAGCTTAGTTGAACAATGAAGCTTTAGCATATTAGGAACTACAATTCCATTGTCCCTGTAATTTGTAGAGATAGATTGTGCAGAAGTTATCCATTCTAATCTTTCAAGTCTGAATTAAAAGTGAATATAATAGCCTGTCATTGCTCCTAAATTTATTTATTTGGATTGTTATAACTAAAGTGGTTCACTCAGCCTAGAAATTGCTTTCTGAGATGTGACCCAAAATAAACTGCATATGGTAATTCAGATGCTGTTGAATAATTTATTCAAAAATTATTTATAAATTAGGAGACAGCATGGGATAAGAAAACAGTATGCAACCCACTGTGCATTAAATTCAGCCTCTCAGATTGCTGTCATAATTTTCTAAGCACAGCAGCTATGGATTAACTGTTATCTTTTCCCTAGCATATTAGTGTACTGTAGATTCATGCTCTTCTATAGCATGTATTCACATCTAGTATAGTTGCTGTTTTAACTGAATATAAACAGTTTTATTCCCAAACCTGGAAAAAAGCATGCTCATATTCTGATGATCATATGAGCTAGGTATTACACCAAATACAGGCACTTAAGCACTTATATAATTTCATTCTCTTTTGAAAATGATGAGGATGGCAGCTTTTACTTATTTCCCATTTTTATAAGAAAATAAACCACCAAGAAAGTGATTTAAAAATTGATGTAAAAGATTCTGGCCAAACTTTCAACAAAGACAAAAATATCAAACTTTTGGAGTCATCCTAAATGCAAGACATTCATAGAGTTATGCCAATTTTCTATGAAAAGAGCACCCATTTCTGATTTTAATAGCCAAGTCGAAATAAAACCATAGATTTTCAATACTCTAATTGCAAAGGTAAAATTATAGCTGACATTGGTATTTTTCATGCCGAAGACACACTTCACTGCTGCCACTCACTCATGTTGGTAAGTACCCTAACTCCTACTAACTCTATCCACGTGAAATGACAATAGGCTAACTATCCCTCCAAGAACTCTGACTCTAACCATAAAAACTGCCATCCAGTCCCTAAACATAAACTCCGGATCTCTCACTAAACCTAAAATCCCCCATCTTTCCCTAACCTTTACCTTCTGATTACTCCCTAATCCTAAAATCCTCCTCACCTCCTTAACCTTAATCTTCTAGTTATTTTGTAAACCTAAAATCCGCTCCCCTGCCTAACCCCAACCTTCCAATACCTACTGATTACTCTAAACCTAAACTCCCTCTACCATTTTCCCTTACTGACTTACCTGCTCTGTGAGCACTTCCACACTTCGTTCCCTGAGATACAAGCTTTTAGCATGAGTGACTGCTTGGCTGAACTCATATTTGACTTTGAGCAGCTGGCCATATGGACTACAACAGAGCTGAATGCCTAGATTTGAGGAACTTGTCTTTGAGAGCTTGGGGCTCAACCAGGTGTAAGGAACTAATTTTGTTATGATATCAGAGTTTGTTAGTGTGCCTCACTACTTCTGACTCGCAAACAGAAAGGGGTCCATATATAACAAATGTTTCATATAAATGTCTTGGAAATCTTCTCAAAATAATCCGAAAACAAAAAAGAATAATTACCCCTAATCACTTCTTTACAGGTAGGCATCAGAAAAAAATGATTTAGACCCAGACCAGATGTTTAACAGACAGAAGAACGTAGGCATGCATCTTCATTGCAAGGGATCCTGAAAGTTATTCATATTTCACATGTAAAGTGAAAACAGTTTCTGAGCTTGATTACTGAGATAATATAGCGCCTAATAAGGCTTTCCAGTATTATCACTCCAATTCGAAATAATACCCCACATAGTCATATATTTTCCTTTATCATGGGTCATCAGTTTGCCTATCTTGTTCTAACTTTTGTACAGAGAAAGAGTGCATGAATAACTACAGTTACAATAAAATATCATAGTAAAACAGGTCTCCAAGAACAAATAATGGTACAAACTTACAAAAGGGATGCAAATGTAACACTGATAACTGCCAGCCACATGGTATCATATGCCATGTTTAATACACGAGAATAAACTTACAATTTTTACACCATATTTCACTCAAACTGCTTGTATTGACATCTTGTAAAAATCCTACATCTGTCGATTACCATGTGAATTTAAAGCAAATACTATCTTCCTGTAGCTCTGAATGCAAGAATGGAGCAAATAAAGAGTGACTCTGAGGAAACAGACTGTTTTTACCTGGAGAGTTAAGGTAACTGATGATTCCTTAGATCAAATCAGGGAGAGAAAGAGGAGTATGGTAGGGAAGTGGAGGGAGTGATGCACCTGTTTATAAGTCTTGTGATTGGGTATGTGGTAGCACTGGCAGCAATTTTAAGGTATTCAGTAGGTAGGTTGTCTGCTGCTAGTGTTGTGGGTTTGAGTTTGTTAAGGAATTTAAGTACAGTGCTTGTAGGGACTGGCTGAAAGGAAAAGGCATTGACATTTGGATCTATTGATGGGAGGAGTAAGGGAGGTAAAGGGCAACTAGTATTTGTAAGAGCTAGTATGGATTTAGTGAAATTGTCATTAAATTGTGTGGCTATGTTGTCATTAGAATTGATGGTAGATGGAGAGGGTGTGGTAGCTTGGCCTGGCTGAAAAAGTTTGTTAATGGTAGTCCAGAACTTTTGTGAGTTATTTTTGTGCTTTGATTGTATGTCTGTGCAATAGTTTTTTTTTTTGTCAAGTCTAATTTGCTTTTTTGATCTAGTTCACAGTTCAAGTTACTTCTGTTGCTTTCCTATGGATTTGTTTTGGACCCATATTTCCCATGCCTTATCTCTTTATTTTAGTAGTGATCTTGTCCCTTTGGTAAGCCAAGGGGCATAACTGGATTTTGTTCTCATTGTCCTAGGGGCCAGGCTATTTAGGATGTTAAGGAAGGTAGTATCAAAATGTTCGACTGCAGCATCTAGGGGAATAAATTTGAGTGGTGTCCAATTACGAAGTCTGAGTGTGGATACAAATTCTTGAGAGTTGAAGTTTATTTTATTTATGTTCTGTTGGAATAAGGCAGATTTTGTTGGGTTTATTCATTGTCGAAAGACAAAGGTAGAAAAGTGGTCACTAAGACTGTCTGGAAGGCAGTCTGAGTGTAGTGATAGTGAGGTTCTGTTGGTAAGGATCCAGTCAAGGATGGACTCATTTTTTGAAGATTTATCAGTTCTGGTTGTAGTCTGAATTACTTGTGTGAAGCTGTGCAGGTTGATATGTTCTGTGGGGTTGAGTGAGTTACAAGATAACCAATTAATATTAAAGTCGCCCATAATAATTGTTTCCTGAGGACTTTCTGCTATCCAGTGTAAGATGCCTTGTAGTGTCTTAATGTTGTTTCTGGGGGAATACAGGCACCTGTTATGTTTAATTGCTTCTTAGTGTTGATTTTTAAGGTGGTAATCAGAATCTCTATGTTATTAAAAACTGGGGTGTTTTGGTTAATAATTTCAAGTGTGAGACTTTCTAAAGAATAGCAATGCCTCCACTTCTTCTGTCTTTCCTGTATTGTCTATGTATGTTGTAACCATGAGGAATTATTTTATTGTCACTAATTTCTGGTTTAATCCAAGTTTCAGTGATAAGTAGTATATCTGGAGAGTATAGTGAGATGGTAGCATGTAATTGTTGTATTTTGTTTAGAATTCTCTTTATATTTAGTATTAGAAGGTCTGATCCTTTCCTGGTAAGTTTATATGAGGGCTATTGCTTGGCCCAGGATTTGGGTGTATGTCGCCACTGAGAGTAAGAGGAGATATGATGTACAATACTAGTTTTAGGTATTTGGATGTAGACCTGTCATATTTTAGTATTGTACGTCAGTAAGTTCCTGAGGGAGGACTACACATCTAGAGAAGTCAGTGTTTGAGCTATTGTAAATTGTAGGTGATAGAATGAGAATACTAGGTTTTTGATGTGGAGGGTTGGTGAACAGAGAGCTTTGGAATGATATTGTAATGTGTAGTTCATCATGGTAGGAAGTCAGGAGAACTGTAGTGGTAAGAAGTAAGAGAATCATACAGTTTAAAGTCCACATGTTATATAACTTAAGTTGTGGATGAGGCATACGTGTAGGAGTAGTATGAGGAAGTTCACTGGGGTTGGGTTAGGTATTGTGGTCTTTATACTAGGATAGAGCTAGTTATTTAGGTTAAATTAATGATTTGATTAGTAGATGCTGGTGGAAAAGCCAGTTGAGATTTTAGTTTAGAGCATATAGTGCATGCTTAGTGTAGGGTGCGTGTGGACTTGAATGTTGAGTTGAAAGAGGTTGTGTAGTTTTGATTGGGTAGTAAAGGAAGGGGAGTAGCTAGATTTAAATAAAGGTAGGGATAGAGGGGGTGAGTGGAAATTTGGGGTAAGGTAGGAGAGCAGAGAGAGCCTGAGCAGATCGAGGGCAAATGGAGCAGGCAGAATCAACCAAACACCCATGTATACTGAGCATCAAAAAATGATCAGTTTGCTGAGAGTAAGCAGGTAAGAGTCAAAACTGTTTTCTTTTAGTTTATCCTAATTTTCTACCTTCAATTGCACATGGATCAGAGGTTTTAGATTAAAGCTGCCATACTGAATCAAATTAACCTATTGTACAGACAAACAATCTAAACTGCAGCCCTAACAGCCAATTCTGTTTTCTACTTGGGATGAGAGGCAAAATAAAACACTGGGAAATGGGGGGTACCTAAAAGAAGACTGCGGCCCTGATAGTGTGCACACCAATACCCACGTTACACTTAAAAATGCAGACAATGACTGTACATAGGTAGCAGGGTCCCTGCAGGGAATAAGACGTACATTGAGTCCTTGAGATCACTATGCTTTATAAATGAGATGTTTCCTTTAATTTGTTTCTGTGGGTCCCATTCTTACAGGTAAATGAAGATTCTTGGAGAGTTTACAGAAGTAGGGGGTGACTGTGGACAAATTAGGGTAAATGATATTAGGGCATAAAAGAAGAAAACAAAGAGTACTACTTAAACTATATTAGCACTAATGAATAGATAATCAAAATGTTATAGAATGCTGTATCAGAATATCACATCAGGGCTAATGCATATGGTGCAAAAAATGTAAAATTAACAGTGGTACACAATTCCACCAGCAGATGGAGAAGCTAATATGATATAATAATTTCCACTTTTCAAACATCCTAGACCATAACAACAATAAACATATCAGGCAGACATAGGCATTCTAAAGATTTTAAAATGACATTCACCCCTATCTCTATGGTAAGTAGCAGAATCTATTACTATTGCATTAATACCACCCTTTAAAAATACCTGTTTGCATGTTGAGTGGTGTAATAATCTTATTAATACATAGGAGTCTATAAGACTAGGACCTACCACCATAATACATAACAAAAATAAGTTAATTAATCACTCTGTATCCACCAGAAGTATAGCATCAAGGAAGTCACAGAGATTCAAGCATTGTTACACAGTAGTCATTCAACTGTTGTTGTTGTTCTTCTTTTGGCTTTTCCTGGTTAGGGGTCGCCACTGTGGAGCTCCGGTCCACTAATGATTGGCAGTAGATTTTTATGGTACTGAGGTGCCAGCTCGATGCCCAACCTTCAATGAAGGCACACCCATTCACGCATGTCTTTCGAATGCCACTCGACTGCAGGGAGGACATGCAGACTCCACACAGAAGATGCTCCAGCCAAGAATCGAATGGGAGAACCTCTTGCTGTGAGGCAACAATGCTACCGCTGCACCACCATGGCTACAGTAGTCATCATTCAACTGTATGTTACAAAAATCCAGCTGATAGCTAACAGTTACCAATTTAGGGCAACAATCAGTTCTCAGAGCTACAAAAAAGGTAGGTTTTTCAACTTACTGATATGTACTCTACTCTGGGGGATGTGGGGACCTACTGGAGTCTCATTAATTTTGAAAAATGGTGCTGGTCTCCCGGATACCTTAAGTGACCTTGCTCCAGGAATACAGTGTGGTTGGGGAGGGACTATATTGAAAAACCGCACTCAAGACGTGAGACTTGAGTGGAACAAATGTGTAAAAATAGCTACAATACTACAGTAGAAAAAAAGTGGAAAAGGAAAAAAACTAAGATGCTCGATGAGCCCTGTTTAACCTTACAGATAAAATACACGTACAGAACCAGCCAAACACCCACGTATACTGAGCAAAAAAACAACTATCAGTTTGCTGTGAGTAAGCAGGTAAGAGGCAGAACTTTTTTCTTTTAGTTTATCCTAATTTTCTACCTTCAATTACACATGATTCAGAGGTTTTAGATTAAAGCTGAAATATTGAATCAAATTAACCTATGGTACAGGCAAACAATCTAAACTACAGCCCTAACAGCCAATTCTGTGCTCTGCTTGGGATGAGAGGCAAAATAAAATACTGGTAAATGTGGGGGGGGGGGGTACCTAAAGGAAGACTGCGTCCCTGATAGTGTGCACACCAATACCCACATTACACTTAAAAACACAGACAATGAAATGTTTCCTTTTAGTTTCTTTATGTGAGTTCAATTCTTACAGGTAAAAGGAGATTCCTGGAGAGTTTACAGCCCATTTGAGAGAAAGCTCACACCAAGAAAACAAGTAGGAGTAAATTGAGTCCTTGCGATTGCTTTCCTTTATAAATGAGATATTTCCTTTTAGTTTGTTTCTGTGGGTCCTGTTCTGACAGGTAAAGGGAGATTCATGGAGAGTTTACAGCCCATTTGAGGGGGACGGACACTCTCACCAAGAGGAGAAGTAGGGGTAAACTGAGTCACAACATGAAAGAAATTTCTGAGAGATAGAATACTGGATCAGTTTAGAGCAGTGATGGCAAACCTTTTGTGCCAGGAACTTTTGAAACCCCAAACCCAAAATAATTCATTCCACTTCACCTAAGCAATGAATGCAAAAGCAGTGTCTTTGGTAACTTAGGTGTTGGTGATCGCTGACATGTCACCCAAAATGTTGTGGTGTGTCATCCTTGACAAGTGTGTCATAGGTTCACCATCACTGGTTTTGAGTAAAACTAAATACCATTATCTTTCAGGTAGCAATTGTCTGAAAGGGGTCACTGCTTGCTGAAACCTGTCAGAAATTCTCAAATTACCATTACAGTACAAAAATAAGTCCATGGGACACAAAATGCTTAGTGCGAAGAAAATTGTGGTGTAAAATATTGTTAATTAATATAGCTTTGGGTGCAATTTATGCTGGTATTGACTGGTTTGTTCATTTATCTATTTTATTATTTATGTATTTGTTTATGTTTGCTTATAAATGTGTGTTGCTTCTGCTGAGATGAAGACACTTTTTATATGCTAGTGTTATTCCATTCTTATCCTGCTTGATAGAGCTTTTTAAGTCAGTGTCATGAATTTTCAAAGCCTCCTACCTAAAAATCTGGAATCTTCATTTTTAGTTTTATTTGATCCTAGTTTGATGACCTTTAGTTTCCAGCTAGCTGCCCATTTGCAAATCTAAGATCCTTCCTCTCTCTCCCACTGGAGAATATCAAGTCCAAGAGGGTCTATATTATATATTTGAAGTTTCAAAACTTTGAACATCATATAATCGAACTTATGTAATCGAAGCTTTAAAACTTCAAACATATAAAAAAAAAAAAGAAAAGAAAAGAAACTTACCTGAATGTTGTAAGCAAGGGGGCAAGTCCCCTGTGCCCCCATGAGGGGCTGCAACCCCCACACCCCCCGCTACTTAAATATACCAACTCCGAGATTGCACTACAGTGAAGTATAGGGAAATATTCCCTGCAGCAATCTCACTTCACTGAAGTGCGGTCTCGGAGTTGATATATTTAAGTAGCGAGGGGTGTGTGGGGGGTTCAGGGGGGCTTGCATTCAGGTAAGTTTTGTTTTTTTTTTTTTTTTTTTACATTCGAAGATTTAAAACTCCGGTCATATAAGTTTGATTATATGATGTTCGAAGTTTTGAAACTTTGAACATATAATATAGACCCATCCAAGATTGCTGTTTCTTAAGTCTGTCTTGTACTAATCCTTTACTAGTTAAACACGTCTGTGGCCAAGCTCTTATTAATACCAAGCATGTTAACGTCTCATGCCAAACGTGTCTCTCATTTCTCTATCACCTGAAGCAAACCATATGTTATGTATGGACTTGAGACATAGCAAATCATTGTGTTTTACTTTAATTGAGATAACTAAGTAAATCCCCACACACAGGCTGTATTTGCACTTTGAGACTGTTGATGCAGACTTTGGGGAGCTCATGCAGTTATGTATGACATTGCAGAGATCTACAAATAAAATTGCTGACAAGAGGGCAAGTTCACACAACCAGACTCAGCTTTATTGTAGGAACAGCTCAGAAATATCACATCATCTCAAAAAGCCTGCATCACTAACTGAATATTTTGACTGAAAATTGGTACAGAATTCATGTGGAGAGCAAAGAACACCTAATTGGCCAATGGACCTAAACATCATAATTCAACATGTGCATAATTCAGTAACTTTATTTCCTGGCTGCTGTTTCCTGATTCACAGCTAGCCATCTGCCACCTCACACTCACACTTTCCTCTGGTCAAAAGAGTATTTAATTATTCTCTCTGTGGACAATGTCTTGAAGACTGTTGGCTAGCCTCCCCCAGTGAAAGCAATAGCAAGGGATTGCTTAATTATTGGATCTTCAAAGTCTCACACATGAGTTAAAGCTGTTGATATTATAAACTGGTGAATATCTCATTTTAGAGAAGATGTTGTATTAGCCATGGGACATCTGGGATAGCACTAAACAGTCTGTCATCTCAGACTTATTATATACAAGTCTGTATTTTTATTCTTCATTCTTGCTCTTGAGGGGCTTACAGTTATGAGTATCAGAATAACAAATGGTTAATTATATGAAGCATCATTTAGGCACAAGTTCTTGGATTGCATCACAATGTAACAGCTCTGAAAGAAGGAACAGGAATTAGAATTTAACTTGTTAGTCATTATACTAAGCTTTCTACCAGAACGTTGGACTTTGCTGCAAACAAGGCAGGCTTCCTCACTTCCACTGAACACCTACATGGGTCTAATCCAGTTGTCCACAATTGCATAGCTTTTTATGGCCTCTCTTTGGAAAATGCCAAGATATAAGAGTAGCACAATACAGGGCATATGTCAGTAAATATAGCCCCCTATTAAGTGAGTGGAAGGTGTCCCCATCCTGTTTCTATGATCAGATAAAATGCTAATGTTCAATGTAGATCAACTTTCTAGTGTGAGATCAGTCAGTAGGTGGCAAGTAATACATAAGAATAAATGCATAGGCTATAAAGATAATAGCCGAGATGCCCTGCTTTACCTATTAAGATTGAAAAGTTTGGAAGCAGCACATTCTGCCTGCAATGACATTATAGGAAAGCAATGTATGTCATTGCTAGTGTAGTATATAATCCTAGTTATATGTGATAATTACATACAGGTCTTACTGTTATTATCAGCTGTCTAAAGATGTCTGTATCTTGCAGATGATGTTAGGTTAAGTTCTTCAATAAGAGCATCTGTCAGTGACATAGTTTAATGAGTCTATTTGTATGTTATTTGTGGCTTTGCAGTAAAAAGGCTGATTTTGGCTAGCCTGTTCATTATTTTCTGAGTATACTTGACAGCAAACAGTTAATCATTAGTATTATACTAGGGTACCCTGTCAGTTGTTGCTTTACCAGTCATAAGTTCTTACAATCACACTGAGAAAGCAGGGGCTTGAATCCAGGTAAAGGGAAAAGTATACTCGCAGGATCAACCAGGAAAGTAAAATATTTACAAAAATAAATAGAAATAGTGTTAATATTCACAAGTTTGTTTATAGTAAAAACAAAATCATGTAAACCATTTTAGGAACAAGAAATGACAGACAAAAAGGAACATTACTGATAAGAAGTTGTTATAAAAGTTTTTGTAAATACCAATGTAACACGGTTTGCAGTTAATGTAAATTGTAATGGACTGGAGCTATGTAACTACTGTTAAGTATTATACCAGTGGTAAGACTTAAGACATTATTGTTACATATGGTGCGACTCGGGAGAAAGAGTTTACAACACCTGTGAGAGCATACCAACCACAACAGATCCTTAACTGGGTATATTATTACATAACGAAACAGAGTTGACCACATTTATGGCATTATGTCAACCACAATAGCATCTTAAGTTTGGTTTATTGGAAAAGTTAAAAAACATTTTGAATGAAAGAAAAACATTCAGTTTGGTGTATATAAGTTTAGAAGGAAAAACAGTAATTAAAAGTATAGCTGCATGCTATAGTAAGTCAATAATTGTTCAAGAAGTTGTAATTATGTTGATGTTGTTGTTGTTTTTCTTTCGGCTTTTTCTGGTTAGGGGTCGCCACAGCATAACTCCGGTCCGCTAATGATTGGCAGTCGATTTTTATGGTGCCGAGTGACAGTCCGACATCCAACCTTCAACAAAGGCACGCCCATTCACGCATGTCTTTTGAACGCAACTCGACTGCAGGGAGGACATGCAGACTCCACACAGAAGGCGCTCCAGCCGAGAATCGAATGGGAGAACCTCTTGCTGTGAAGCGACAACGCTACCCCTGCACCACAGCGGCTTGTGATGTAAGCTAAGTAAATAATATGCAGAAGGGCACATCACTGAGAAAGTGAAAAGGAAAGTTTTGTTATAAAAAGTCACAAAAACAGACTTTTGGCAAGACCCTATAAACTGGTGCCATGCACAAATCCAAACAAAGATCAGAAACCAAAACTGGGTACACCTAAAATGAGGAAAATTGTATTATTGGATATAAAATATTTTAGTGTAAATGTCTTTCTTCAGCTAAACCAATGCACTATGAAATTACAGTATAAGTATATGTGATGACATAATTAAGAAAATGAGATCAAATTTCTTCAGTTTTTACTAGATTAGCAAATTGGTATAACTAAGAACATACTCTTTTTTTTAACTATAATACAGAATTAGAACTGTCTAGGCATAGTAAGGTCATGCTGAGTCTAATTATGGTGGCTGCCAAAAAAGCAATTACTAAAAATGGAAATCAAAGTCTAAACCAACTGTATTAGAAATAGTGAATATAGGAACAGAAATAAAATGATTGGAAAGGGGATTTTTAGAAAAGGTTAGCAGCAAATTACATAGAAAAATGGGAACTGTGGGAACAATCCATGCAAAATAATGTTTTGGAGGAGGAATGAGGTTTAAAAAAGGTGGGATTTGAATGAGCTAATGTTTGACGGGAAATGGCTGGATAGATTATAAGTGATGTATAATGTTTGCAACTAAAACTATGTCAATATGGTTTGTTTTCATTTATATAAATGTACAATTGCCTATGTCATAAGTGATAACTTAATTAAGATGTTTCATGTTAAAGAAAGCACTTACTCAATGTTTAAGTTTAAGGTATGCATTCAGGCTGACTCTTTTATTAAGACCAAGTACTTATCATGTCTAACCTGTCAGTATGACTTATGTTTTCAAAGTAAAAGTAAAATAAATAAATAAAATAAAATAAAAAAAGTATTCAGATCCCCTTCCTTGCTGGAGGAGAACATGACTTGAAGACACTGAAGATGAAAACATACAGTACAAATACATAATAGATGTAATGCCAGTGAAAACCTTCCATATGCTTGCCTCATAGCAGATGCATGCTTAGCAAAATGTGTCCTAAAGCAACTGCTGGCTTTTCCAGCATGTAACATATTATAGTTGCATGAAGCTACATGTACAACAGTATTAGCGAACAGTTTGCAAACCAATGATAATAAAATTCTGTCTATAAGTAGAATTATAAAATATAAGATTGCTTAATAAATTCACACTGTTGGGAATGGCCATATCTGAAAATAAACTTCACTGACTGATGTTTGGGATATAAAGTTTTAAGTTTTGCACAGCAGATTTGACTCCTATTGGACTAGATCTTTAACGGTAATTTGTGGCCTGTCTTTTACAAAATCAAATATTACCTGAAACATTATTTAAAATATCCTAATACAGACATATGGTTTTCCTTATTAAATACATGTCAGAATCATATTAGTAATAATCCTAACAGACTGCATATTTTCCAAACCTTATTTTCTATCGAGTAACATAGTCCTATGTGTGGCCATATCTGCAATTAGACATTTATCATAGCATTTAATTATAAACTTATGTTTAAGGCATTCTACTTACTTGTATAGGGCCCTTAGAGGTAGAATAAAAACACTAATGTTTCTTGAATTGCTCACCAAGAGTAGTTATCTTAATTTGTTAATGGAGGCAATTTTGAAAAATCAAATGATCAACCTGAATCTTCGGGTTTCATATGCATAGCAAGACAACCTAACCATTAAACATTTTAGCTTAGTTATCCCTAAAAATGTATCTATCTCATATTTATTTTATATTAACTCAAACACAGTATTCATATGTCAGTTATTCCTATATTTGAAGAGCTATGGAAACCAGTGGCACAAGAATGGTCTTTTATATTTAAATGTTGTTTCTGTAAAAACTGATCTCCAAAAACAGACACTTGTAACTATATACAATAACTACTTGCAACTATATGCAAAAAAAACAAACAAAAAAAATAAAAAATGTTCCTGTTTCCCACCTTTCTAAGCTAGTCTAGTGCAGTTTTCAGTTTCAGCTGAATTCAGGGCTGCACTATACGTTCCTGTGTTGCCCATACCTTACTTGGATAGGAGGAAGTTTCTCTGTTCACCAGTGAGAGTGGGGAGCTTTGAGCAGCCTATCTGTCCCTGGAGGAGTGATCTCAGCCCAAAAACTAGTAGTGTATTAGCCATTTTGGGCTAATTTCTATCTCTTTCATCTCCCTGCTTTAAAACCCACGTTTGCGTGGTTTTGCGCTTGTATACAGCTCAGCAAGCTCCTCGTGGTGTCCTGCAAAGTTCTACAGCAGCAGAGCAACAAAAGAGAGACTTTGGCTTGATTAAGTATCATGTTTCTGCCTTTTCTTGCTGTTGTGTGCTATTTCCACCTAAAACATTATTTCCAAGCGTTTTAGTGTTCTAAAAAATAAGAGTTAAAAATTATACTTATTTTTCTGTTTGCACTTGTAATAATTGCTTTAGCCTTTTTTTGTGTTCAAAGCATCTTTTTAACAGTTGTAGGCTACACACTCAAGTGCGCTAGCCTTTTCTTTGAATTTAAATTGTTTTTGTGAAAAACTACTGCATTTATGTGAAAAAAAAAATGTTCCTGTTTCCCGCCTTTCTAAGCTAGTCTAGTCCTGTTTTCAAATTCTGCTGAATTCAGGGCTGTGGTATAAATTCCTTACTTGGATAGGAGGAAGTTTCTCTGTTCACCAGTGACAGTGGGCAGCTTTGAGCAGCCTATCTGTCCTTGGAGGAGTGGTCTCAGCCCAGAAAGTAGTAGTTTATTAGCCATTTTGGGCTAATTTCTATCTCTTTCATCTCCCTGCTATAAAATCCACATTTGCGCAGTTTTGCATTGGGCAGCTCCGCGCAGCGCCAGTTAGCTAGGGTTAAACTATTCATGGCTCCACGAAGTCTACTCTTCAATTTTTCCCTTGGAACTAGTCAAACTATCTACTTAATCACTCTAACCATCCCTTTTACAGTCCAGCACTTGCTCAAATCTCTTATTAAGCACTAATAAATGCTAACACTACACCCCCCTATACTATACAGAAGTACAAGGCTCTTTATTCATCCCAACCGGACATTCAGTAAAACAGTTTACTTTATCTGTTCAGGCATGTCCAAGGGGCAGGTTTAGCTGTACTCTCCAGTCCAGCTGATTAATCTGGGCATCTTGAGGCAATGTTACAATTGCCTCATGTACACAGACAACCCTCTCCTCCTACCAACAAACACAAATATATGCGAGAGATGCAAGTATACAGCCAAACTGGAGGCCAAGCTCTCTCAACCCAAGACTGGAACAGTCAGTCATGAGGAGAAGGGAAACACTTGCAGCTTCACATAAACCATTCATACCCGCACCAACAAATAACACACATAAATACACAAAAACATACTCGGAGGCTCTAAATAAAAATCTGCCAAAACAGCAGACACCTCCAAAGCAGACATCCAAGCAATCTCCACCTGCCCAACAACAACCACATATCACATACTTCACAAAGTCAGTGTGCCATGCAATCACAGCCCATAAGGCTAAATAACACACCCAATACACTAGTAATAGGTGGCTCTATTGTCAGGCACACTGATGTCCCACTCATGAGACTGAACAAGGAGAAGGTTACTGTAAACTGCCTGTCGGGTGCCAGGATCCGCCAGATAACACAAGCACTCAGGTCACTCCAGAACAAGTGCAAATATGACTCTGTCATTGTCCATGTTGGTGTAAATGACCTGAGATGTACCTCCTTGGACTACATGAAAAGGGACATAGAGGAGCTCTCTGATCATGTAACCCAGGCCAGTATGAACCTGACCCTGAGTAGCATCTTGCCCTCTCCAAGAATGATGCAACAGTATAAAGATAAAATGATTACGTTTAACAATTGGCCAAGCTTTTGGTGTCATTCAAAGGGGATCCAGTGTCTGTCAGCCTGGGATGACATGTTTGACAAGCCGAGTTGCTTTGCCAGAGACGGCTTGTACCTGTCGCCCTTAGGCTTTCGAATACTGGCCAAGGCTCTTGCCACCCCCATAGTGCCTTTTTTAGGCAAGGCTCAAAAGACAAACCCACCTCTGTAATCAACACAAGTAACCAAAAACTGAGGATAACGCTACTCAATGCCAGAAGTCAAAATCTCAAAATGCACGCACTCGAGGCACTCCTCAGTATGGAGAGAATCGATATCTGTGCAGTAACTGAAACCTCGTTCAAGGGTCCAGAGAGCACCCCAGCACTACCAAGATATAGCTCATATCATACCTTTCGGCCCCAGAACCTGGACCGAAATACAAAAGGTGGGGGTGTATCCATTTTCATCAAGGATACCCACACCTCCAGGTTAGTGGCACAGCACGAAGCCTTGGAGACCATCCATGTGCAACTAACAGTAGGAAAAGCTGCTTTTCAGTTTGTAGCTTGTTACAGATCACCCACCTTGTATCAGGACCCCCACTCAGCTTTCCTGAAAACACTAGAAAATATGAAGGTCCTACCAAACACCATGACATTGGGCGATTTCAACTACCCAAACATTGACTGGGAAAACTACTCAAGTACTAACTCCCTTGCCCAATGCTTCCTAGAGTTTATAAACTCAAATGCCCTGGAACAACTGGTCACCACACCCACAAGAGGTGATAACATATTGGACCTGATCATCACAAACATGGGGGACAAATGCTCCACACCAGAGGTAAACCCGTCGCTGGTAAGATTAGACCATAAAATAATCACACTGGACATCCACATCCAGACTCTTCCCCCAGTCAAGGAAACCACTGTGAAAACTTTTCTAAAGCAAACTTCATACTTCTCAAGACCGAAATGGAAAGTTTCAAAGCCCCCTTGCTAAAGGGAAATGCTGCACTAACAGCAGAATCCTTTACAGATGCACTCTATGAGCACCTTCAAGAATGCATGGATCGAGCCATCCCAAGTAAAACCAAAACTCATTCTTCCAAAAAGAGGAAACCAGTCTGGTGGACCCCAGCCATTAATAAGCTGTACAACAGGAGGAGAAAACTACTACATGATAGAGCAAAATCCCAAAAAGGGAAGGCATCCCTGATCAGTATCAGTAAGAAACTACGATCCCTCATAAAATCATCCAAGGCCAGCTTCGAAAGTAAAATTGCCAAAGACTCTAAAGATAATCACAAAGCCTTCTTTAGCTATGTCAAGAATATAGGTGGCAACTCTCAGATCTGCTCTGAGCTAGTGCAAAATGGCAAAAAATACACTGAATCAACTGACATTGCCAACATCCTGGATGACAGGTTCAGTACAAATTTTACCCCCCCACCCCCACCCACAAAAGGACCCGTGCCCATCCCAGAAGGATGTAGAGCCCCAGATATCACAGACACTCAGGTGAAAACAGCCCTCTCCAAAGCCAAAAACACAGTGTCAATGGGACCGGATGGTATCCCAGGCTGCATCTTACACAAGCTCCAGAATGAACTAACCCCTCACCTAAATTCACTGTTCAAACTCAGCCTTACTACAGGCTATGTACCGAAAAAATGGTGTACAGCAACAGTTATCCCTCTCCACAAAGGTGCTGCCACAACAGATCCTGGGAACTATCACCCTATAAGCCTGACCTGCTTGGTCTGCAAAGCTGGAGCTCATCATCATGGAACACATTAACAAAGACATTGGGAACCTCCAGACACTGGACCCTACCCAATTCGGCTTTGTTAAAGGCAGATCTTACCTCCTAAACCTAGTTGACTTCTTTGAAACAGTTACCAAGGCCATAGATGAGGGAAAGGTAGTCCACACAGCCTACCTGGACTTCGCAAAAGCCTTCAACACCATGACCCACTCTGGCATTATAGATAAGCTTACCAGCTTGAACATAAACTCCTATGTCACGAGATGGGTTGCTAACTCGCTCATGGATAGAACTCACATGGTCAGAGTGGCGGGCGCTATGTCCGACTCTAAACCGCTTACAAGTGGCATCCCACAGGGCTCAGTCCTGGGACCCTTCCTGTTCGATATATACTTCTCTGAGGTACAGGCAAGTACAGGAGGACTATGGCTGACCAAATTCGCAGATGATTACAAACTGGGAGTCATAATCGACTCTCCGGCTGACACAGATATCCTCCAAAAGGGTCTCACGGAGACGAATACCTGGTGTCAGAATCATGGCCTCAAGCTAAATGCCAAAAAGTGTAGTCATCCCCTTTGGGAAAAATAAAGTACCCACAAACTATCACATTGGTGGTAATTCACTAAGTACAGAAGAAGTAATTAGGGATCTGGAGACCCAAGTAGATAGCAACCTCTCCTTTGATAATCACATTGGCAAAGTGTTCAGAAAATCCTTGTATGTAGCCCATCTAATCACAAAAGGGTTCACATCTAGATCAAGAGAGGTTATTGTGCCCCTCTACTCATTGCTCATCAGACCCATAATAGAGTACAATGCCCCATTTGGGATGTATCTTACACAGCACCTGCAACATCTGGAAAGACCACAGTAGTTCCTCACCAAGAGGATCATGGGCCTCAAACAGATGCCCTATGCAGCCCGACTAAAGAATCCCCAGCTCTACTTGGTTGCTTACCGCCTTCTCAGAAGTGATCTCTGCCTTACATACAAGGCCATGTCTAACCCGGAATTAATGGACATGCTCCACCTCAAGAAAACCAAATCTCTTAGAGCCACACGCTCCATGGATTTAAACCTCAGCACAGAAATAAATAGGACATGCTGGAGGGATAGATTCCTGTCCCAGAGACTTCCCTTGCTCTGGAATAGAACCCCAATCTATGTTAGGCAAAGCCCCTCACTGACTCTCTTCAAGAGAAATCTTGACGAGTGGATGGGAAATCGTAAATTTACCCCTGGGATCACTTCAGTGGCCCTACTGGACAGAGGATCAGGAAACTAAACTAAATGGGAGGCAAAAGCCAACACATTATGGCTAGGGTTTTAAATGCCCTTGGGCAGATAGCCTAGTACCTACCTATGAACCTATGACTGTACCCACCACTATTTCTTTTACATGTCCACATATGCCTCTATTAAATCTGGACAAAGTCATATTAGGCATAAATCCCATAACTACAAACAAAATCATATTTATGAGTTAAATAAATGCATCTCATTAGCAACAATATTTCTCAAATGTTCAATGCCTGCATACACATGTATATATATATATATATATATATATATATATATATATATATATATATATATATAGGTTTACTATCAAATGACTGAAAACCAAAAGACTGAATCCCAAAAAGACTGAAAATTCAAAATACCGAATGATGGAATTTGCCCCTTCTCCACTGTTGTGCGATCTTGGAGTTGGTATATTTAGTTAGCAGGGAGTAGGGGGGCACAGCCCCCCACATGAGGGGAGCAGGGGGGCTTGCTTTTTGCATTAAAAATGTGTTCAGTATTTTAAATTTTCAGTCATTTTGGGATTCAGTCTTTTGGTTTTAAGTCATTTTATAGTAAACTTGATGAATTTTTTATAAGTGAATTGATATGGAGATGAAAGTTTAGATTTGCATCGATTGTTAGACCTAGACATTTAGTGTAGCAATAAAACTAAAAGTACACTTAAGGTATTTAGTACAGGAGACAGTTTAAAAAAAGAGTGACATTAGGGGATACTATGAAAAAGTTTTAGTAATTTTGTCAGATATGTTTTAGGGACCAACAGCATACATTTAGTTTTTTTAACAATAAGGACTAGATTTTGGCTTTTTAACTAGGATTTGATTGATAAAAAAGATGATTGGGCATTACACTGAAAATGTTGTGTTGTTTTGCCATAACAGATTATAGTGGAGTCATTAGCATACAGAATAATAGAAGCATTGTGAGAGTATAGGGGTAGGTTATTGATGAAGCTGTTAAATAGAAGAGGATGTAAGATGGACTCTGATGGACCCCTGCAGGGATAGGAATGAAATGGATGCCAATTAAGATCATTTGCTGCTCTGTGGTCTGTTGGAGAGATGAGACCTGAACCAGAATAGAGACAGAGACATGATGTGGAGTGGCCTAGATGTGATAACATTTGGGGATGTTTTTGATGGAAAGTAGTACTGAAAGCTTTTGACAGGTTGAAGAAAACTGTTGATACTAGGTATTGCCATTTTTGTGGTTACTGATAGTATCTAAGAATAACAGTAATGCAGTCACAGTACTGTGAGAATGATGGTATCCATGTTGAAATGGTAACAGAAGGTTATCAGATAAGAGGTATTGAAGTAATTGGCTATGAATGCAGGATCTCGAAGAGGAGGATAAGATGGCAATGAATTGTTAAGTTTGTAAGTTCTGTAGATGTGTATGCTTGTTTCTAGTACAGGGGAATGTGTGATTTGTGTAGTAATCTATTAATCAGTACAGATATTGGGATGGTAACATTGACATAATTTTTTTGAGGATTTAATTGGAGAATTTATCAGGGATTATTGAGATAATGATTGGAGTTATTGCACTATGTTGAGGTAACTTTGGGGATTTGGAGAGAAGATATAGTGTGAGTGAAATGTTGAAACACTGTTGACATGTGAGTTAAAGGCATAAGCTGTGCAGACGTCAGGTGCAGCTGCTTACTGATTAGGTTGAGATAGTTTACCTAGGTGCAGGAGTTGATAGATACCTGATTACATTTTGGGGAGGAAATACTCAGGCCTTTCTGGTATAAGAAATTTCCCTTACCTAGAAGGAATTGGGATTTTGTGGTACTTCTAGATTATTGTATACAACTGGTGAGAAGACTGAGTTTTGTTGGTTCTCCAAGTCTTCCAGGACTTGTCTCTTTGTCTCATTCGTTGTTTTGTTTTTATGGTTAACCACAGGGCAGGACTAAACTTACTTGTACCTGTTTTCCTTCCTATAGTGGACATATTCATTTAGAATGCTTAGAAATGCATCATTAAAGTAATTGACTGTTTCACTGAGGTGGGGTGTTGGTTTAGAATATTCCAAATATAGAGATTTAGTGATTCTGAAATCTATAGTTATTGAATTTGCCTAAGTTTTGGACAATATTGTAAATGGTAGATTTCTGGGTAGAGTGGTGATAGTGGATATCGAAAATGTGGTGTTGATGACTTAAAGTGTCAGGCAGTATTCCAGTTTGGATTATGTTGTTAGTTTTTTTTGTTAGACTCCATTAAATGATGGGTTCAATTTCTAACAGCTGTTAAATCTTTTTGGAATGGAGATTAATTGTGAGAAGTTAAAGAACTAGCAGAAAGTAGGCAACTAGTGAGAGTCTGTGAAAGGGGAGATGGGTCACAAGTGGCCCGGATGATATTCTTGACTCCAAGTATAAGTCTTTCACAGGATATATTAGCAAAGGTACAGGATAAGATATCTTCAATTATTGGAAAGTTACTGGTTTTCTGATGAAGTTTTTGGATTAAAAGGACGAAAAGTACTTAAAAATACTCAGTGTCCATGTTGGTTTTCATTTCCTGCAAGCAGTGTTTGGATTATTTTGGTTTTACTGGGGGTGGACATGGACAACTAATAAGCATATAATTGTTTTTCCATTTGTAGTATGGATCCTAGAATCTCTGCACTGGAAAATTGTGGGATAGTTTTGGGGTAGCAGATAAGCAGTAATTTACTGATGAATAGGATAACAACAATGCCTGTTCTTTTGAAGGGACGGTCTGTATAAAGTATATTTTTATTTAAGAGGTTTGGAGCAATCGTGGAAAAGGGAAGAGATGATTGTAAAAGTGATGCTTAAAATGCTGGACAACAGGCGATTCTACAGGAGTGTAAGGGTGGTAGGAAGACAGAGTGAGTAGATGTAGAAGTAAACAGCTGAAAGAGATTAGATGTAGTAAGATGTTTGTAGGGTAGAGAGCCCAGATAGTTGTAATTGGAGGATCGATGGGAGTGGATATTTAAGAGTGAGGAAAAGGTACAATACTGTGTGAGGAACAAAAAGGGAAGGTAGATTGGATGGGCATTTTGTGCAGAAAGAGTATGTATGAGGGAGGGTGAAGTAGTATGGCAAGGATTGTTAAAATGGAAGGTATTAATGTATAGCTACAGGCTTGTGTTACTGATGGAGTTACTTGAGAGAATGGTTACATACTTTTGAGAAATTTTCAGGTTGAGGAGGAAGAGGTGGCTAGGGTGTTGGTTTGTAGAAGAAGTGCAGACTTTGAAGTGAGAAATTGGTAGAAGGGGAGTGGGAGGGAATGGCATTTAAATTAAACATTGAGGATGTGGCTAGGTAATTAGGAAGTGGGAGGGAAAAACATTTAAACATTGAGAATGTTCTTCTTTCAGCTTTTTCTGGTTAGGGGTCGCCACAGCGGAACTCCGGTCTGCTAATGATTGGCAGTAGATTTTTGTACAGGTGCCGAGGTGCCAGCTCGACGCCCAACCTTCAGCGAAGGCACACCCATTCTACGCATGTCTTTCGAACACCACTCGACCACGGAGAAGACATGCAGACTCCACACAGAAGGTGCTCCAGCCGAAAATCGAATGGGAGAACCTCCTGCTGTGAGGCAACAATGCTACCACTGCACCACCGCATTTAAACATTGAGAATGTAGTAGTTAATTAGACAGTGGGTGGGAATAGCATTTAAATTAAACATTGAGGATGTGGCTAGGGAATTAGAAAGTGGGAGGGAATGGCATTTAAATTAAACATTGAGAATGGGGCTAGGGAACTAGGTTTGGGAGGAGGGTAATGCAAGGCAGAGACTTATGTGTTAGGAGGAGTCAAGGAATGACCCAAATGGTGGTTGCACTGGAGATAAGTAGGCAGCAAAATATATATTGAAATATCTTTAATTGACTGCTTCCTGATTCTACTTTAAGAGTTTGGAGACCACAACAATCCCATCAGCATCAGCTATGCATATGCATTAAAAGTGCAGGAAAATGCTTCACAGTTCTCTAACGATACGTTAAGCAGTCCAGGTAATGCCAGCCACATAACTTAATAATGTGATTGCTTGTAACTTAGGGACAGTTACAGGATTTATTTATAAGGAGCCTTTACTGGTCTGTAATGAAAATCTTTCCTTGCACTAACAATATGCAAGTTCTAAAGCACCTAAAATAATTAATAAGCAATAGGAACAATACAGTCATGGAAATAATAAAACAGGGCAGAACAGGATACAAAGCATGAGTATTGAAACAGTGACACTATATAACTTTCTGCAAAAGTAGTTATGAATTCAGAATTTTGCATTAATTACTGTATTATTTAAAACACAGCTACTTCAAGAAAGTTACGCTATAAGTCCTGCATAAAAATTACCAGCACAGATCATTCACAGCATTATTAACAAACCAGATTATAGCTGAAATAAAACCATTTCAAGGAGATACAACCCCTGCCTGTGAATTATTTAATCAGACAGCAGCAGCAGCTGGAATTCATTCATTTATTTAATAATATGTAGCACAAACATGCAAGGCTGACTGAAACGTATGTGTAGTCACTAGCTAGAATAATTTAGCATTATTTATTATAATGAATTACTACTCCAAGTTCCCAGACGTTCTTCATCTAAAAGACTCTACCATGAATGCAGCAATGTTTTGAGTTTAGGAGCATTTTTTTCTTATCATGAAAATTTAATTTCAGATAACAGAGCATAATTTGCAAATACCAGCGACTTCTGTAATTTTCAAAATTATGGAAATGTATCCAGTATTTGCTGCCTACAAGGCAATGATCAACTTGAAAGAATTGTCCATATGATCAAAAATCTAATAAAAAAGTCTGAATTATTTCCAAAAAGAGAGTAACATTTTGCTATACCAGTGTACAGCAATACACTTTTACAAGCTGTCCTTTCTGCTTTATAGTTTCTGAGAGTTGAAGACTCAGAAAAGATTCCTAAAGATTCCTAAAACCTATGCATTGCTGCAACCAGACACTTTAGGTAGAGTTAAATAAGACACCGAAGATAGTATGAATACAATGTTGCCAATAAATTATTAAATAATTTCTAAAGGTCTTAGAAGCAATATGAGAGTGCAAGCTACTTCAGCAGCTAAAGACCTTATGTCATTTATGTTAATGGAACAGATGTAAGATTCTACAGAGAGAAATAGAACATATCCTAACTCAGTTCCTTTGAAGTGAAATGAGAGTGATTTATCCATGTGTGCTAGTATAGAAAACCCCATAGCATTACCCTTTTCTTCATGATCCTTACCACCTTCTCAATAAGAAAAGATTTCTGATGTCAAAGCAATGAGTGCAGCTTAGCAACTAGCAGTAGAATAGAGTCTGAAAACATTGAGTACTACTGAATGCAGTAAGAATCCAAAACAGGTCAAATGCAGAACATAAGTTGTTTTAAAAGAGAAGCAGTAATCTAAAAATATGTGTAGATGACAGTAGTCCACATCAGATAAACTGATAAAAACTTGATCAATGCAATGACCGTATAATTAAAAGACAGAAAAGTTCTAAAGTATGTGACTATTTTCTAAAATAAGATGGTTGTAATATAGGTTTATAGGTATTGATGAGGCATGTGATCTATTGATTCATTGATGAACCTAAGATAATTTCCACAGAGCACTCTTTAGTTAAATGATTTGCTCAGATTCAGACAGTATACAGATAGAGACTAATGGAATCAAACTCTGGATTACAAGAAGCAAGTCATTAATAGCTCATAGCCTTAACACTTGGTGCTAAATGTCAAAACAGCTATTTAGCATTTTGTCTTTAAGGATGACATTTACAATTAATTGGGTTTCATGCCATGTAGTCCAGAGTACTTAGCACACCTACTGTATGAAAGCACTCCTGTGTGTCAGCTATTCATTTATATAGATACACACACACACACACACACACACACACACACACACACACACACACACACACACACACACGTGTGGATTCACTTTATAATCTCGAAATACTTAAATCTCAAATTTCAAAATCCCTAGACTATAAAGCCGAACATTCACAATATCGAAACCCCAAAAGAGCGAAATTCAAAATCGCGACTTTTAAATACACTCTCCACCACACAAACAAACATGTATACACCTTCCTTCCCACACTACAACAACCAACCAAGCACACACAAACACAACAGCACAAATACACACACCTATCCTGCACCCCCATGACTTATATATACTAACTCTCAGGTCACACTAAAAAGACAGATACTAAACCCATCACTACATACTGTATATTCCCCTTGCAGAAACACACATCACATACATACAAACACCACCACTCTCAGCACACACACTCTTACCTACCTACCCTAATCTACACCTAAAACTTCCCAACACACTGAAATACACTCAACCCCCTACCAAAAAACCCTTAAAAAACAGCACTTACCTGAATCTCCAGATATATCCACACAACGGCAGGCAAACCATATCCCACAGCACACCAGACCTTACAAACACAGCAAATCCCACATAGCATGCCACCACAACTAGGGCTTTGACATTCCGAATTCGATCAAGTGCACTTTCACTCAACTGCACTTTTGGCACTTTCTTCTCGAGATACCGAAATTTGACATTTCAGTATTTCAAGATAGTAACGTGCTTATATATATATATATATATATATATATATATATATATATATATATATATATATATATATATATAGATAGATATAGATATAATCAGCATATGGATAATGGCTCAGAAAGCAATGGAGGTTATATTTTCGGCAACTGAACTTAATATGCTCAGGAGAGATTTGAATATACATCTTTGGATGATTTAAGAGCTGTATATGCCTCATGAAAAGAATGTGTTGTTCCACTGGAGAAATTATATTTCTCAGTATATATCTCTGTATATCAGACCACCTATGAGTGTCATTACTGATCAGCAGACTGCGTGACTGTATGGTTAATTGTACACCAAAGAAGGGGATGGCAGATTTATTTGACTACATGCAATCTTGTTTGTAGCAGAGCTCATGCTGTGTACCAAAACATGACACAACAAAGATGGGTGAGAGGGGATGCTCCTCTATCTTGGGATTAGCTTTAATCTACAACTTTAGAGAAATGAGACATGGCTTGTTAAAATATAGAATAATGGCAGAAGCTCTGAGTGGCATTTGCAGAGACTAAATACCAGTTGTTCCACAGCATTTGTCCAGTAGAGAGGCAAGAGAGTTTATGCATATAATGGCTCCCTATTATGCTGTCACAGACGCAGGTTGTCGAATGCATCTTTGTCAAACTGAAAAGCGCAAAAAGGCAAAATAGCAAAATAGCTTTTCAGCAAATTCTTTCCCTGGGAAAGAATTTGTTTGGCTGCTTTCGCTACTTTGTCTTTTTAGCACTGTAGAATGATCTCGGAGTTGGTATATTTAAGTAGGGGGTGTGGGGGGCTTATGTAATGTTTTACATCCCTTGGAAAAAAATTGCTGTTCTGAGGTTGCGACATTGTAAGCTTTCACTTACATGGGGTCAATTATGTGTTGTTTGTTCTTCTGAGCATGCAATATCATAATATAGACCCCCATATAACAGCTTATTGTAGTTACAAGTTTCAGATAGATTTTTGTTTGATGTGGGAGGCATTATTACTCCATATCTATCACAATTTATCGAATAAATTGGGCAGATCATGCCTCAGAAAATATTCTTTAACTGGGAACAGCAATATAATCAACCATCAGGATACTGCAACTAGTGATTTTAAAAGGAATGTCAAGGGATACTTCACTCCAGCTTTTATTAATAAAGGTGTGGTTGGTGGCAAAAACTGTTGTATGAATATGGAGACAAAATAGTAGAATTTGAATAAATGTTATGGTTGTGCCCATGAGCTATATTTTTAGGAAGCCTAAATTTGGTATGGTCAACAACTTCAATAAACACTAATGTCTTTGAGAGCTGTTTATTCAGGGGAGCAGTAAGAACTGCATATGAACTATAAAATAGTGTTACTTTAGGCTTTTGCTATGGGTACAGCATTAGAAAAAGCCAGGTGCTCCAGATATTAAAGACCAGAAAAGTGAACTAAGATAAAACTGTTCTGCAATGAACAAACTCAAATAAGCTAATGTTCCAGGTCGAATGTCCAAAAGCATGTATACTAGTCTCTTCTCTCCTCTTCACCCTGCTATTACTTTTGACATATATCAGTATGTAAATATGCTTGAGTAGCAGTAGGGAGCAGGAGGCAGAAGCAGAAAATGCCCTTTTTCATGTTTTCCTGATAGGATTCTCAGTTTTTATATGTCTAGTTTGCTGTTGTTATTGTTTTTCTTGAAGAATTGCCAAATCCAAATTGATTCAAGAGGAAACAATAGTTAAGCATCTGTTGAACATTCACAATACATGTGTTAACCCAACTGTTAGAGCTACATCAACACATGTGACATTTAAACACAATTTCAGAAACAATCTGCCTTATATAACCAGGTCAGGAACATAACAAAAGAAGAACAACAAAAGGAGACCAGAGGCTATACAAGGAAGAACCAAAGAGCATTATTTTTATGAAGAACAACCTTTGATGGTGAAAAGTGAGAAATGATACAGGTACGAGTTTATCCAGATTATATTCATACCAGTTAAGGAAGATTAATGAGCCAGTGTTCACTATGACAAATGAAAAAAAACACCCTGCCACCAGTTGTGATGCTCATGGTGATGAGTAGAACAGTTATGACTATGACCCTGATCTTGATAAATAAGCAACAAGTCATATCCCCAATGAAAGGCAATTTGACAGATTTGTTTATATGAAAAGGTCCCAGTGAGGTGCAAACTGACCTTCTTACCTGAATAATGCTCTAGACTTCAAAGAACCACCAATTCATTCCTGTAAGAAAACTTCTGTGGTTACAGTAATCTTATATAACACTCCATGACCAGCTTGCTTTTTGTCAGTTTACCTTTAGTTCAAGGAAAAGAAGTGAGACTGACTTTGTCATGGTGGTAAGTCAGTTTGTACTGCAAGAGATCAATAGTTATATTCCACTGTGGTCCTCACTGATCTTTCTACAACACCTACCACTGCAGACCACTGCATCTTGATGAAGGTTTAAGCATATTCAAATCTACAGTGGATTTACCTTCACAGAACTCAGTCAATGTATCTTTTACATCTCCCAAAATGCAGTCAGGAAATGGTTTTTGATGTTAATATTCTTCCACTACCCACCTGTTGACCTGTAGGGTTGCTCAGGGTGTATCATGGAAACTTTGCTCTTCTCTGTTTATATGGTAAAAGAATGGAAGAAGAGTTAGGTATTAATGTTATGCTGATGATGCTCAGATATACCTCTCCATTTCTGAGGCACTCGTGCATGACTTTGCTACCTTAAAATACTGCTTGAATTCTATTTTACTCTAGATGAACCTGGGTCACCTCATTGTCAACCCAGCAAAGACAGAACTGATGCATGATGTGCCACTGCTCACTCCTCAAACATGAGAGAACTAATGCATGGAGTGTCACTGCCTATTCCTCACATGTGACAGAACTGATGTACTGTATGCCACTGCCCATTCCTGATATGTGAAAGAACTGATGCATGGTGTGCCACTGCCCATTCCTCACACATGGCAGAACTGATGCACAATGTGCCACTGCCCATTCCTCACATATGACAGAACTGATGCACAATGTGCCACTGCCCATTCCTCACATGTGGCAGAACTAGTGCACGGTGTGCCACTGCAAATTCCTCACATGTGACAAAACTAATACACTGTGTGCCACTGCCCATTCCTCACACATGACAGAACTGATGCACAATGTGCCATTGCCCATTCTGCACATGTGACAGAACTAATGCATGGTATGCCACTGCCTATTCATCACATGTGACAGACCTGATGCACGACGTGCCGCTGTCCATTCTTCACACATGACAGAACTGATGCACGGTGTGCCACTACCCATTCCTGACATGTGACAGAACTGATGTATGATGTGCCACTACCCATTGCTCACACATGACAGAACTGATGCATGATGTGCCTCTGCCCATTTCTCACATGTGACAGACCTAATGCATGGTGTGCCACCCCCCATTCCTCACATGTGACAGAATTGATGTATGGTATGCCACTGCCCATTTATCACATGTGACAGAACTGATGTATGGTGTGCCACTGCCCATTCCTCACACACGACAGAACTGATGTACAATGTACCATTGCCCATTCTGGACATGTGACAGAACTAATGCATGGTGTGCCACTGCCCATTCCTCACATGTGACAGAACTGATGCATGATGTGCCACTGCCCATTCCTCAAACATGACAGAACTGATGCATGGTGTGCCACTACCCATTCCTCTCACATGACAGAACTGATGCATGGTGTGCCAATACCTATTCCTCTCACATGATAGAACTGACGCATGGTGTGCCACTACCCATTCCTCTCACATGACAGAACTGATGCATGGTGTGCCACTACACATTCCTCTCACATGATAGAACTGACGCATGATGTGCCGCTGCCCATTCCTCACACATGACAGAACTGATGCATGGTGTGCCACTGCCCATTCTCACATGTGACAGAACTGACACATGATGTGCCACTGCTCATTCTTCACACATGACAGAATTGATGCATGATGTGCCACTACCCATTCCTCACACATGACAGAACTGATGCATGGTGTGCCACCCCCCCCATTCCTCACATGTGACAGAATTGATGCATGGTATGCCACTGCCCATTTATCACATGTGACAGAACTGACGCATGATGTGCCACTGCTCATTATTCACACATGAAAGCAATTATGTGTGGTGTGCTGCTGCTCATTCCACACAAACACCTTTCCTTTAACTAGCTTATCTTTTATGGGGGAATCATTTGGAATTTGTGTCCTTGGTGTGATCTGGGCATGATTCTTGATGTGTTCTTTCCAAAAATTACCACATAGGTCAGGCACCTTATTCTATCTATGGGTTTCCTGACTGTGATTTAAGATCTAATGCCTTCCTTCTTTCTCTGATCATGTTCCTTCTCTTCCAACTTACCAAAAGCTTACAGATGGTTACTTTGTGATTGCAGCAGGTCCAGATATCCAGAACCCGGATTTTGTTTGGAGCTTCTTGCTCCAGTCATATAATTTCTTTTCTTAAGGATCTGCACTGATTGCTAGTCACTGCCATATTAGTGTTTAAAATGTTGCTTTTAACCATCTGTGTTGTACAAAACATGGGTTGTATCTAATTGCAAATGTTCCTGGTCTCCTATCACCTGGTTTGCCCTCTAACCTCATTGGGTTTGTGGTTGTTATTTGTTTATAGGACATATCTCCATCTTGAGACCTTGGAAAGACTATCCTTTGCCTAGTTTAAGTGCTGTGGAATTAGCTATCTTCTCTAACACAGATGTATGATTTCTTAGCCTCCTTACAAAACTCCAATAAAATTCCACACTTTTACAAATATTGACTTGAATTCTAATACTGAGATTGCTTTAATTGTCATAATATAACCATTTATTTGCATCTATTTTTTTATTTTTTTTTACTTTTTATGCACAGCATCTTGCTATTTATTTGCTGTTGTATGCTTTTTTATACAGTATTGAGGTATAAGTACATAAATTCTTAAATGAATAAACTACATGACTGCATATGTTTACCTATCACCTTATATAGAAGCCTAATAATATTTTATTTTACAGGTTATCTGAAAGTAATGTACAATTATTTCTTAATGCTTTCTTTAACAAATTCATTATTTTTTGTGGATGCAGCAGATTTTGATCTTTTGCTGAGTACACATCCAGTTATAATAATGTTATTATATGCATTCTTGTTCATTAAAAAAGTATTGTAAAACAAAATATGTTTATTGTGACTCTGTTTTTCGATATACATAACTGCTAGTGTCTTACAGTTAATGCAAATGGTTAAGGCTATGATCTATGCTACCCAGTGTGATTCCTTCAACTACTTACTGTGTCAACTTAAACCTGAGAGTTTAAGCTAGGCTTCTCAATGGTCCCCTGGACTGAAAGCTTACTATCTACTTATTTCATTTTATCAGCCTTTTTGAAGAATTTTGTGGCTGATAAAGCAATATGTTTCTTAATATAACTATTTAATCTGAAAGCAAAGGATTTTCAGTATGTGCCTGTTCTGGGAAATGAACCTGAGTCTTCCATCAAAGATAAGGGTTATACAGTATAAGCAAGTTCTGTATCAGGTACTTCATAGCTATTTGTGCCATTTTCCCAAAAAGATCTGGCCTCAAACGTTTGTTATAAGTAAAATATGTTGGGCGGCCACGGTGGTGCAGTGGTTAGCATTGTTGCCTCACAGCAAGAGGTTTTCCGGTTTGATCCTCAGCTGGGGTGCCTTTTGTGCGCAGTCTGCATGTCCTCCTTGTGGTCACGTGGGTTTCCTCTGGGTGCTCCGGTTTCCTCCCAAAGACATGCTGCAGGTGGATTGGGCACTCTAAATTGGCCCTAGGTGTGAGTGCATGTGTATGTGTGTGCCTTCTGTGGAAGGTTGGGCGCCGGGCTGGCAACTCAACACTGTAAAACTCCACTGCCAATCATGAGCAGACAGGTGATCTGCTGTGGTGTCCCCTAACCGAGAAAAGCTGAAAGAAGAAGATAAAGGTATAAGTAAGCCTAAATCTGTGACTCAGATTTTACAAGAATAAGCTTCAATATCCAAACAATAATTTGTAAATGCAGAATCAGGTAAGACTCAATAGCTCAGTAAATATTTTCCATATAGAAGTGCATTCATGATTTATAACTCATTCAGGCCATGAGCACAAGGAAGTCAATATTTAAAGAGAAATCCAGGAAGTGAAGGTTCATAAATGGTACATGCATGGTTCTGTTGTTCTCTTATGTAACTGAAATACTGTTCAAATGAAAAATCTCACAGGTTTCTATTAAGTAGGTGATTTCAGCAGAGATTTTTTAAAACTATATGTGTAACTTAATAGTTGACTGTTGTTCATACCCCTCAACCGCTTAGTGCAAGAAATCTGGACTAAGCCTACAATAATGGGGAAACAAAGGCCCAAAACAGGAATTCTAAATATTGCTCTCATAAACTTAGAAAGTTGCTAGAATAATAGGATTTGTGTTAGGGTGCATTATCTGAAAGATATGAAGTCTGAAACTCAAATGTATGTTATTATTTAGTGACTTCAATAATCAGTGATTTGCTAGAAAACCACACATTTTAAGAAGAATGGAGCAAAAATATGAGGCAAAAATCTGGGCATTCTGTGAAACTCTGGACAGTTAAGAGAGTTATGTTGTTGTTCATCCAACAAAGTGAGTTCTTTTCTAATGAATCTCTCCTAGTCTCTGCTGGTTGTTTATGTACTTGTGACAGGCTATACCCATTTGCATAATACACTGATGTATGTACCATAGACTTGCACTGAATTTACTATATGCATTTGCAGATCTGCTTTACTAACCCAAATAAAGAAAACTTCAGTGACCTGAGCCATGCCCAAGACACAATAAAATACAAAAAAAAAGTCAGCCATGGTAGGTGGGATAGACAAACACTGCCTTGTTAAAACAAATGACACTGAAAGATTTAATATTTTAAAAAGCCCTGTAGATGAATAATAAACTGCAAAATATGTAAGTAACAAGATCTGTTCCAAAGATCAAGATATAAAAATGCAAACTGTGGAAATGTAATAGCTCAGCTTATTTCAAAATATACCTTGGCAGCAGAGGGTGCCCTTTTCTAGCCTAAGAATGTGTTTTTCTTATATTCGCTTGCCACCAGCATTCAGTTACGTACATGACACTTTTCACACGAGTGTACCACAGTATGCATTCTTGGTACTGAAAGTATCACTTATGCTTCATCCTTGTACCTCATTACCAACCTTCTGTGCTACTTCCCCAAACTGTCATATAGGATTTTGTCACACTCATGACTTTTCACTTTCTCTTATTATTTTACCGGCTAAGACACTTCATAGGTTCATAGGTTGGTACTAAGCTATCAGCCCTAGGGCCTATACAAGCCTAGCCATAACAATTCCCTGGCTATTTCTACCCACATTATTTACTTTCCTGGACCCCTGTCTAGCAGGGCGACTGATGTGATCCCTGGGGTGAATTTCCTTTCTCCCATCCAATCGTCAAGGTTCCTCTTGAAGAGGTCCAAAGAGGCACTCTGCTTGACATGTATGGGCAATCTATTCCAGAGTCTGGGGAGTCTCTGGGTCAGGAATCTATCCCTCCAGCATGTTTTGTTTATTGTGATGACAAGGTTTAGATCCCTGGAGCGTGTAGCTCTGAGGGATTGGGATTTCTTTAAGTGTAGCATGTCCAACAGCTCTGGGTTTGACATGGCCTTGTATGTTAAGCAGAGATCGCCTCTGAGTAGACGATATGCAACAGAGTATAGCTGGAGTTTTTTAAGGTGGTCAGCGTAGGGCATCTGCTTTAGGCCTGTGATTCTTTTAGTGAGGTATTTCTGAGGCCTTTCCAGTTGTTGCAGATGTCTTGAGAGGTACATACCAAATGGGGCATTGTATTCTATAATGGGTCTAATGAGGGATGAGTACAGTGGGACAATGACCTCCTTTTTTCTGGATGAAAAGCCCTTCGTGATGAGGTGTGCCACATAGGAGGATTTCCTGACTGTTGCGGCGATGTGGTTATCGAAGGTGAGACCACTGTCCACCTGTGTCCCTAAGTCTCTTATCACACTTTCTGTGGTTAGTGTACTGCCACTTATATGGTAATTCATGGATACATGTTTTTTCCCAAAGGGGATAACAATAGATTTCTTGGCATTGAGCTTGAGCCCATGGCTCTGGCACCAAGCATCTGTTTCTGTAAGGCCCTTTTGTAGAGTATCCACATCATTTGGGGATTCAATAATGGCTCCCAGTTTGCAGTCATCTGCAAACTTTGTTAGCCAGAGTCCCTTAGTGTTGACCTGTACTTCAGAGAAGTAGATGCCAAACAAGAGCGGCCCCAGGACTGAACCCTGAGGTACTCCACTTGCCACTTGTCTGGAGCTGGATTTGGAGTCGGCTACTTTTACAGTGTGGGTTCTATCAGTAAGCCATTTAGCAACCCATTGGGTGACATAGGGATTAATGCCCAACTTAGTAAGTTTATCTATGATTCCAGAGTGGGGGATGGTGTCAAAGGCCTTGGCAAGGTCTAGATGGGCTGTGTGGACCACCTTACCCTTGTCCATGGCTCTGGAGACTGATTCAAAGAAGTCAATCAGGTTCAGGAGACAAGATCGGCCCTTCACAAACCCAAACTGGGTGGGGTCCAGTGTTTAAAGGTTGCCAATGTCTTTTTTTATACGTTCCATGATAATACGCTCCATGGCCTTGCAGATAAGGCTTGTCAGACTGATGGGACGGTAGTTTCCGGGATCCAAGGTGGATCCCCCCTTGTGGATTGGGATAATTGTAGCTCTGCGCCACTCAGTGGGCACGAAACCTGAGGTGAGGCTATGATAAAACATGACACTTAGGTGAGGTGTCAGTTCATATTGTAGTTCATGTAGTACACTGTCTTCTATATTTACCTGCAAATAAAATGATTATACAAATGACCTAAAGTTTAGCAGTGTTATATTCCACATAACAAAAGCTATCAGTAATGATTATTACTATTTTTACTGTTATTAGTAGTAATTATTATTACTGCCACTACTGCATGAAATCAATAATGCCTGATTACCTTTCCTATTACCACATATTTTTCCATGTAGTTCCATTCTGTACCTCCCCAATGTTATGCAACGTGTGTGTGTGTGTGTGTGTGTGTGTGTGTGTGTGTGTGTGTGTGTGTGTGTGTGTGGTGCACATGCTCTGCTCATGTGTATGTGTGTATGTATTTTTTTTTTACATAAATTATTTCCACATTTCCCCCACAACCCACCTGCCCTAAAATGGACACCAGTCTTTCTCAGTTTTCTCTCTCTTCCATCAGGAGGTTTAACTATACTTAATGTCCCTCTCCTTTCATCTGTTGCTTTCAGTTGCTTGACTATGCCCCTATCAATTCTACATCTTTAGTTTCAGTTATAGCACCTCATGTTTTCTCGTCAGCCTATTTTCAAAGTTCACCACTACCATCAGACATTTAAGATCCCTTCTGCATTTCACGCCATCAGCGAGTAACATGTATCTCTTGTAAATTTCAGCAGCACAAGTAGCAAGTTTAAAGTACTTCCATTACTCTTTATATGCTTACAGGAGGACAGTCCCTGCAATATAGCTTCTTTTTACTGTAATGTTCTCTCCTACTAGGCACAAGTAACTTAAATGCTTTTAAATTATGTGGAGAAAAGGAAATTAAAAAAGTTATTCAAAGGGAAAAACAGATAAAGCAAAGATGAGATGCCTCAGCTCTCTGTCAGATGTGACTGTTAATTGTTGACAAAAAAGTGACTATGACTTTGTTACAATTAGACACTAATCAGAAATCAAATAATCATACTTAGTTCCTATGGAAGCTAGAATCTCTGTTTAATAAAGGTGATATTATGTTCAAAAGGTTTTCCACTTTGAGATTTGCATGCTACATCAGTAATAAATTAGTGCCAGCAATTTGTTCTCAAGTAACTGATGCAGGCTTAAATGTACTATTAATGATTAAGGCCAGAAGCATAGTGCTGTGATCTTCAAAACACATTATAGCTATTCCTCCTGGGATCAAAAAAGTAAAAATCACTTACAAAGTTTGCACTTTGAAGATTAAATAAACTCTCCCAATAGCTCTTTCCATTTTTTAGATGGAAACAATGCAGTCTACAAACAGTTTTAGATAATCAAATGGTCATTTTAGTCCCCTTTTGTTTAGATTGTTTCCATTAAAATTGATATTCCTGAGTTACAGGTTCCGAAATGTAGAACACAAATATGGGATGGAACCACAAGGACCTGAATGGAGTTAAATGCAATGTAACATAACAAAAGGCAGCTAAACAAATGTTAGGCTATAATTCTACTGTGCTAATACAACTGCTTTTTTTTTTCTTACAACATAATGCATTGTTTCATGTCCAGCTACCTTTACATGCATAATGAATACCAGACTTGCATATAGTTACAGCACCAAAATAAATCAGATGAAACTTAAGCTTTGGAGCCGTTAAATGATGCTGTCTTTACCAGTGGCACGAGTTATCTGAATTTCTTTTAAAGTTCACTGTGTCATCAAAATATTTTTGCACTATTCATTATATAAAGCAATGCACACATTTTTATATCCCCTTGTTGTATGATAAGAAACATCCCAGATTTTGTGTTCTTATTCAATGAGTACTCACTTCTTCTTCTTCTTTCAGCTTTTCCCAGTTAGGGGTTGCCACAGTGGATCACCTGTCTGCTCATGATTGGGAGTGGAGTTTTACGGTGTCAACTTGCCAGCCCGGTGCCCAACTTTCCACAGAAGGCACACACATGCACACACTCATACCTAGGGCCAGTTTAGAGAGTCCAATCCATCTACAGCATGTCTTTGGGATGTGGGAGGAAACCGGAGCACCCGGAGGAAACCCACGTGACCACAGGGAGGACATGCAGACTCCGTACAGAAGACACCCCAGCCGAGAATCGAACTGGAGAACCTCTGGTTGTGAGGTGGCAACTCTAACCGCTGCACCACCGTGGCCACTCTATTTAATGAGTACTCACTACAGGATGTAAAACCTTCATGTTATATAGTCAGATACACTTATTCTGTAATACAGGTGTTGCAAAACATGGGTGCATGAAGGTATGATAGTCTCCTAAATAGTATTACTGTTTAGTTTTGAATGAAAAGATCTGTTAACACAGGGATATTATCAACAAATATGTATAGGTGTAAAGGCAATTTGTCTCACAATGTCAGCAGCATATATTAAAGTGGATTATAACTTAAGCGCCTGGTCTGGGACCCAGCCCCACAGTACTCTCCAGACTGGCAGCATGGGCACGAGTGGGACCAGGCAGGCAGGATGGGAGTGAGCATCTGATTCCAGCTCATCTGTCCTGTGGGGAGGGAGACTGCTTAAGTTTGCCACACTAGAAGCATGAAAAGCCCAGCAAGCTCTGCACTGCAAGAAGTCTACAACCTGCAAGGCCACCACAGGTAGTAAGGGATAGGGCAGACTCACTCGTAGCAGTAGGATGCTGCACCAGTGTCCTGGGATTTCTTACCAGCACCTGATCTGTGCTGGTTTGAGCCTTGGGTAGTCTAAGGCAGGTCCAGTAGACACAAAGAAAGAGAGCAGCTGACAGCAGCTGATGATCAGCTGCAGAGAGGTAAGGGAAAAAAATGAATAAGAACCTTCCTGAAACCATGCAATAGACAGGCTGATACATATGTTTCAGGATTTATCTGAAGTTTTAATTTTTTTTCTGAAGACAGATTCATATGATTTTGAAATGTGGGTGGGGTACGTGTGTGTGTGTGTGTGTGTGTGTGTGTGTGTGTGTGTGTGTGTGTGTGTGTGTGTGTGTGTGTGTGTGTGTGTGCGTGTGCATGTAAAATGCATTGTACCTCCCTAGTTTACATTTGTCACACCCATTTTCTCAGTAACAGTATTCTGAAGTATTATTGGAGGTATCCAAGTCTAAAGGTTTCTGTGAGTTCTCTATATGCTACTTAAACAATTAAATATTTGTCAAAATTCTTTAGAATAAAAGATAAAAAAGCTCAAATATTATTTTTGATTTTGTTCTAAACATCTAACAGGCTAGTATTTAGATGTCAATAATGAATCCTCTACTTTAAGTGCCTTTAACTTGAATATTATTATGTCTTTTCAAAAGAAGAGCATGTAGTATGTAAGAGGGAAGACTTACAGTTGTGTTTATAAAAATCACTGATTTCATTTTAGACATACAGTGTCACATATTGCACACTTCTAATTCGATAACATTCCACTAGCTATTCCTAAGGGCATTATTCGCATTTAAAGTCAGCTCAGGCATATCAGGCACTACATCAAGTAAAATTTAAATGTTACTTAAATACAAACTCAGCAAAAAATGACACTACATAAATGGTGCAGTCAGATCAGAGAAGAAAATGACTTGACTACTGCATGGGTGTATCAGTGTTCAACTGTATCTTAGTTTTAAAGAATCACAAGTTGAGAATAATAATATTTTCAAATAATGACTGAAACAACAACTCCAATTCAGTTTATCAAAGCCAATTAATCAGAAAACAGAAACATATGGAAGATGTTTTGTTGACAGGAACTATGTCGTGTTTAAACACTGATCCACTATCTTTGAAGTAGCGGATATCATCATCATCATCATCATGTCACTTAAATTACTCAAGCAATATTGGATGGCTTAATTCATTAAGCATTCTTTCTGTTAGGAAAACCTTCTTTTCTAAATATTTTTGAAATTCTAGTCTCCATTGTTTATTTGTATTCCACATCAGAAATGCAGCTGTTTCCTTTGAGTTCACCGTCTTCATCATCACCCAGCACTGTTTTTACCTTTGTCACAGCCCACTCAACTCTGTTGGATGACTGAAGTTATCTATTATGGATGTCCTAAGATGATGCTTCTCCTTAACCATCTATGAAACCATTTCTTCTCCGTTGAAATTGCACCTCATACCTCTTAGCTGTATAACATTGCATTTTTCCTACATTAAATTCCACATGCTTTCTATGCTAGTTTTATTAGGTCTTATTGTGGATTAATTCCTTATCCTAGGGTGCTGCAGTTATTTTGGTGTTTTCAGCAGACAGATTGAAGCTGTTCTTTGGTCCAGTACTTATATCTTATACAAATGTATTAAACATGACCAACCCTAATAATGAAACGTCCAATCATTACTGACTATTGACTGCTCCACAGAGAGTTATTCCTAGTCAGTACCCTTTACTTACTATCTGTTGAAGAGATGTGAATCCATCATAATAGCCTTTTTTCTATTCTCATGTCGCTAATCTTCCCAGCTAAGTCCTGAGTGGCTTAGTATTAGATCATGCTAGAGTTATAGTATATCTTTCTGAGCTCTTAATGAGTCACAGAACCATATCAAACTGAACGTTCAAAGTTTTTACTTTGTTAGGGATACTGGTATCCATCTGCTACACTATTAGCTCTCTAGAATCAGCCAGTGTGCACCACAAAGTTGCTTAATTCACTGTTTTAAAGTAGGAAGTCTTTACCTAGGCCTGACATTGCTAAATAATCCCAATCTAAATATATTACACCTGAGTCCTAGCAAAGTCTATGCAGATGTTATAGAAATCAGTCAACACAATAACTCTGAGATCATATGGTGTGCCAATTTATCTAGCCTCTGTTTTCTCACTTTTCATATTGCTGCACTGATTTTCTATCACTTACCTTGTTTCTGACCCTTTATCCACCTCTTTTCCTTCACCATTCCTACTTGATCCTCTTTCTGAAATTGACAATGTTTGTTGTCTTTCCTTTATAGGAATTTAGCCAAAATGTATTCAGTACCTTTGCTTACCCCAAGGATGCTTTATACCTCAATGTATTGTCTTGTAGTCACCATTTTCTATCTAAGTCTGCAATAGATTTTAATATCCATTATACTCATATGCAATTCTCTGGTGACTGTTTGACTGGCTTTTTACAAAATCATATCAGCTTTTTTTCCTAGCCTCCTCATACACTATTCTATCCACCTGTCTCCAGCTCTCAACATCTTGCATTCCACACTTTCTTTGAACAACTCCTTTTATTTCTTCCTTCAGCCTGTCCTGTTGCTTTGTACATTTCTCCCTACATCTGATACTGCCTCAATACTGTGCTTACTGCGTCTGCCTTACTTCATGTCTTGATCTCTACATCCTTTGTCATTCCTCTTCTGCCCTTCTATATGTAAGGTTTTGCACATTAGTTGTCAGTAATTAAATACCACTTTGCTAAAAAGCGCACTTAAAATCCTTTCCACAATTGCAACTCCCAGGATAAAACACTTGGCATCCATATGTTATCCTTCTTTCCATGCCATAAAGCTCTGGCTACCTAGATGTAGAACATCCTGGATGGGTTGTGGGACTTCCACAGCCATAATAAAACAAGGCCCTCACATATCAGCTTATGTCAGTGGTTAGTTGTATTTCAGCATTTAGAACAGAGCACAAATGATTAGTGTTACATCTTAACTTAAACAGGTAATAGAGTACAGAACTGACAACCATTTTACTGCAGATGTACAGAGGCCAAAAAAATAAAAAAATAAAAGACATATTCAAGGCCACATAAATAGAAAAGGCATTTTGAGCAGAACATTCTGCAAAGTAGCAGCAATTACAACTCTGTAGAGCTGCAGAGAACACTAACCAGTCATATTATAAACAATGCAGAACTTCTACAAAGCACCTTGCCTGTCACAGTACCAAAAGGATGTAGCTAAACCCTGTGGTTGCCAACACAGTATCAAAGAGGAACTGTTACCAGTGCTGGTGCTCCATTTAGTGCCTTCATTAGCATAATATGCTAATGACACCTGCACTGCATATAGTATAACAAATGAGGTGACAGATTTCACAAATCACTTACTGCCGTGTTACTGGAAGAGGTGATGTTCCACCATCACTCAGCTTCCCAGGACTGGCAGTAATGTTTTTACCATAGTCACTGTTCTTCACTTTTATTGTCAACAGGCAGTGGGAAAGGTTTACAGTCAGAGCACAGTTTAAATACTGACAGTAGTCATTTTAATGGGTAATAGAGTATGAGGTATGGGGGTACCATTCAATGTCTACTTGTTAGCAACTGCAAGATATGCCATTATTTGTTTGCTATGAGTTCCTCTCAGTCATAACTGCACACATTCTAAAAGGGACACTGCAAAGTTCTGCAGTAAAATGAGATGTGCCTCTGGCAATTAGGGATGGCAGCAAGGTTTAAAGCTGTGATTACTCCTTCTGTACAAGTGGTCCAGCTGTGAAGGGCAATGTAGCTCTCATTGGGCCCCAAAGATCCCAGTAATATGATTTACAGTTAGACACACACACACACACACACACACACACACACACACACACACACACAAAAACACACATCACAAATGGGGACATATGCTGGTATCCTGCACACCCAACAAGCAGTGGAGCACCCCGCCAATGTTAAACTTCCCCTAAGTTTTATACTCCATTGTAGAGCACCCCTGCAATTCCCCCAAATGTATGGCAGTCTTTAGAATCCTACAGAGATCCTTTTGCAAGCAGACAAAGCCATGACTAATGCTGAAGGTACTAGGGATCCTTACTGCAATTGCCTGTACACTTCATCAACATAGTAGTGCCAAGTATGCATTAGCACATATCAGTTGTCAATAATTAAACACCGCTTTCTAAACAGTGCAATGTATCTGTTTGACTTCATCAACACACAAGTGCCCTGTAGGCATTAGTATACAATATGCTGTTGTGTACCATTCATCACAATGGGAGTTTGTACACCCAGATTCATGAATTGCTGTAGGCCTTAGTGATGTGCTGAACATAAGATACAAGATGAACACACATATCTGTGTTCTATGTTCATGAATCCCAGGGAGAGAATTTTGTTGTTAACATACACAATGAAATTTATGGCACGACATATAATTATAAGTGGTACTAGCTGTTATTAAGTCAAAGGATTCATGACTTTTATTTATTTCCTGTTTTTCCATGTGTATCCTGCTGTATATAATGTGTAAAACAAAGCACAGATTCCCTCAGCAGGATACTGATTGCATTTTAAGTGCCAGAGGAAAAAAAATATTTTTACAATATAAAGCAGGATGCAAGTGAAGAATCATGCATAAATAAGGCTCATAAAGCTTTTGAACTGGATACATTATTAATACTTAGAACAGACCAGTTGGAATAAGGATTAAGGTCTTTGCCTCCTCTGTACAAGGTACAAGGTTCGGTTTTGACCTCAGACCCGTAACTGTTTGGAGTTTGCATGTTCACCCTATGTTTCTGTAGGATTTCTCTCACCTCCAAAAAACATGCTGAGTGTTTCCATCTCAAACTCACCTAATAACAGATCTGTGGACAGCAGCACAGACTCTAGGTGGTGCCCTATAGGGGGAAGAGTTGTACAGACCAACTGCTTTCGGAATCTACTGTGGTGCACAGTATCCTCAAGACAGGAAAACACAGATCATAGACTGCACGCTGTGGCAGAGCTAGCCACTCAACAGTGTAACAATATAGCTCTAAATGATCTGTTCATGTTGACTATTGTCACCAAAATGGGTATAGGTATTTGCCGTTGATAAGTTGATTGATGACCTGGCCTACTGTGACCTACACCAGGGACCCATGCTAATGGTGGGAGGAGTGTATGTACCCCTAGTGGCCAATGTGTGCCTACCATAAAGTCCAGCAGCCCTGAGTCAATAAACTACTGGCCAGCTGCTGTCCAGTTGCCCAGCTTGGGTTATCTGGGATAGCTCTGTTGAATGGTGAATGCTGGATGCAAAATCCTGCCAAACAACAAACTAAGAATTGCCACACTCAGTGTAGGTTCACTGATAGGATGAGGCTTGGAAGTATATAAGCTGATGGTAAGGAGGAGGCTGAATACCCTTTGTATCCAGGAGACAAGGTGGTAGAGTAGTGCAGCAAAGCTGCTTGGCTTAGGACCCAGAGTCTACTACTCAGGAGGACGACAGCATAGAAATGGTGTGGATTTTTTAGTGAGGGAGCGTCTTCAGAAGACAGTGAGGGATGTCATCAGAATTAGTGACAGACTTACAGCAATCAGGTTCCAGTGTAATGGTAGAGCAGTATCCATAGTCTCAGCCTATGTCCTACAGCAGGTTGTGACATTGAGGAAAAGAATACATTCAGACAGCAGTTGCAGGACCTATGACATAAAACAGGACAACAGAAACTGAAGTTGATAATGGGTGACAGGAAGTCATTAAATGAAAGGAGCATAGGAAAAATTGGGAGATAGAAAAGACAGACCAGGCTAGGAAGGAATATGGGCTGGCTAACAAAGGAGCTAAGAGAGGAGTTGCAGTAGCAAAGAATAAGGCATCACTGAATTCGGAAAGTGACTCCATGGATGGATGCCACAAAGAAACTCTATCAGTCTATAAGGCAAAGACAGAAAGATAAAGAAGATAGTCAGACACTGTTGATAAGGGATGCCAGCAACAACCTCCTCAATAGTCCACAATACAACAAAGGCAGATGAAAGGAGTACTTCCAACAGCTTCTGAATGAAGAAAACTGCACAGAAACTGTACTGCCCCAGACACAGCTTACAGTGAGGGAAGAGGAAGAGCCCACCTGGAAGAAGTAAGAATATCACTAATGAAAATGAAGTCAGGGAAAGTATGGGGTCACATCAGATATGATCAAGATGGGTCAGACAGGGGAAAAATGGCTCCTGAGGGTACTCATAGCAGTATGGAGAGAAAAGTGTTTCCAGTTGAATGGAGCATAAACATAGTAGTTTCAGTGTTCAAGAACAAAAGGGACATTCACAAATGTAGGCATTATACAGGTATTAAACTCCTATCACACTGGATGAAAGTTCTGGAAAGGCTGATTGATAAATGAATATGCAGAGTAGTAGAAAGTAAGCTGGGAAATGTATAAACTCCAAGAAAGACCCAGCTGAGCTAGAATCTCCACTGTGTAATTCATTAAACCTAATGTAGTGAAGGTCCATTGTGGATATGCAAATTACCCCTTATGGACATACCAGTGTTTCAGCTGCATAGCTTCTGAATATTGATAACTTTCTATATTTTAATTTTTAGTGTTTATAATATATGTGTGCATATATACCATCCATATATATTTATATGTGGTTTACCATCAAAATTTCGAAGGCAAAATAATTTGCTATCAAAAGAACTAAATAAAATTACGAAAACAAAAGCAACATTTAGCTAAATGTCAAACGTCAGTAACATGACGAATGACATTTGACATACCAGACTTTCAGTTTTGAAAGTCCATATATCCTTTTATGTTTTAGCAGGCTGTACCTCCCATACCCCCCTGCAAATTATATATATAACAACTCCGAGATCATACTACAGTGAGGAAAAGGGAAAATTTCCCAATCCTCACTGTACTGTGATCTCCATTCACAATGCCAAACTCATAATAATGAATCAAGCTTTACTTTCGTTATTATGATTTCATATTATTCCAGTTCGGCATTGTGAAACTTTGAAAACATACTTTAGGCCACATGATTTTCCAACACGAGCCTTCGAAATTTTGATGGCAAACCTTGTATTTGTGTGTGTGTGTGTGTGTGTGTGTGTGTGTGTGTGTGTGTGTGTGTGTGTGTGTGTGTGTGTGTGTGTTTAGAGACAGCGAGAAACAGAGAAAGGGATGAAGAGATAGATATGGATACCACTGAGATGATTGAAATGTCTTGCTGGTGTACTATGATGTGAAATAACAACAGAGTGGGGAATAGGTATATTCCCTACCCCCTGTGTTGTGATCTTGTTATTCGTAAATGCAAAGTAACAGGGTGATGAGGGTGCAGGTTAGGCTTATCCCCTGCAAAAACTGCTATGTAGGGTATTTTGCATTAGTGTGTGTGATGCAGTAGTGTCAGCACTGATGTTCTTTGCTGTGTGCAAGTGTGTTGGTGTAGGGTATGTGGTTGAATGACATTCAGTCAAATGTGGAGTATTTGTAGACATAGCTTAGACATACCTGGTAGTGTGTGATAGGTTGTGCTTCTGATCTTTTTTTTTTTTTTTTTTTTTTATGACATGTTTTGTGATTATTTTGGACATTTATCTGACAAGCAGAGTGAGTCCTTGTAGGCATTTAATTTAGAAGAGCATCTTCTTCTTTTGGCTTTTCCCAGTTAGGGATCACCACAGCAGATCACCTGTCCGCTCATGACTGGCAGTAGAGTTTTACAGTATCAAGTTGCTAGCCCAGCACCCAACCTTCCACAGAAGACACACACATGCACGCACTCATGCCTAGGGCCAATTTAGAGTCTCCAGTCCACTTACAGCATGTCTTTGGGATGAAACTGGAGCACCCGGAGGAAACCCACACGACCACAGGGAGGACATGCAGACTCCACGCAGGAGGCACCCCAGCCAAGGATTGAACCGGAGAACCTCTTGCTGTGAGGCGACAATGCTAACTGCTGCACCACCATGGCTGCCCTTTAATTGAGAAGAGCTGATGTAGGTTAATCCCTTCTATTAGCTTTTGCAATCATTACCTTACAATGGCTCAGTGCAACGTTTTTAATTGCCATGTCTGCTGTTTCAGATAAAGTACCAATGTAAAGAGTGTGCAAATGCCCACCCTTGTGCCATTGCCTGATTAATGGGTGTAACAGATATTGCAAGTTAGGCCCACTAATGCTGCAAGTCCAGAAGCCTGAATCCTGTCTACAGTACTAATAATGAATTAGGTGAACCAGCAGCTTTAACACAAAAGTATGAAAGCAAATATTTAGGGAAACCATAGCAAATATCTAGCATCTGTAGTCTAACTTAAGGTATATAATACATTTACTGTCAGTACCACTCTACTTGGCTGAGACCCTGCCACAGTTCAGTAACAATAAGCCATGTGGGCAATACAAGTGCATTCAATAACAATCAAGGATAACCTGGAAAAAAATAGGTAAAATTCTAGAATTTGAACCGAGTATTGGAAAACATTATAGTTCATGGAATTTAACATTTAGAACAAAACACCCCACCATCATTTATGTTTTTTTATATTTACTACAGCCCTTGTAGAGCAGAACTTACTCAATGTTTTGTACTTAGAATATGCTTTATTTTTACTTACATTCAAGGAACTGCAAGGTATACCAGAATAATGGTTGTTGTTATCGCCACAGCGGAACTCCTAATGATTGGCAGTAGATTTTCACGAATGCCGAGGTGCCGGCTCGATGTTCAACCTTCAGCGATGGCACGCCCATTTACACATGTCTTTTGAATGCCCACCAAACCACGGGGAGGACATGCAGACACCGCACAGAAGGCACTCCCCGCACTCTAGCCAAGAATCGAATGGGAGAACCTCTTGCTGTGAGGCAACAATGCTACCACTGCACCACCGCAGAATGTACCAGAATAATGGTAATAACCAGAAATTATACTTAACAGTCATTAATATAGTCCCCTGGATCTCAACCCATGAAAAACGAATTTCATTTTTAATTGCCATTAATTATTATCCCTGCTAATAAAAACATTTAAGAAATACTACCCTTTAGCTATCCATATACTCAGGCTGGAATACATTTCCAATTTCACTCTAGTGATATGCAGAAGACAGGGTACAAGGAAGTTGTGTACTTTATGCACAGGCTAGAACATATGCTCACCTTCACTCAAATGTTTCCGAGAAAGACACAAGGAAGAAGATGGGAGGAGACAGAAGGATGGGGTGACATTTGGGAGTAACTGGTGCAAGAAACAATACTTAACTAAGTACAAATCTTGCCACTAATTTCCTAGGATAGTAAGTGTGATGTTATTATTACAGCATACCCCCATTTCACTACTGTAATTTTATCTTGTATTTGAATTTTCTTTGTCTATAATATACTATCTTTATCCTGTTGGCCAACATCATGCCTGAAAAGGGTCTTTGGAACAGAGCACTTAACCAATTAACAAATGTGTAAATAAATAAAAATATGTAAATGTCAAAGATCTGTAATGAATGGAAAGATCATTTGAGCGTTCATGTTTGCATGTAATGATGATAATACTTTTGGAAAAGAAATTAACAGAAATTCCTTCAAACAACATGCACAGGTGGAAGAAGGAGCACATTTTGCAAACTGATTCTGGTTGAGCTGCTGGAAGTTTAAGAACTAGCAGTGCATCAGACTAATTATTATGCCCAGAATATTGCCCTGGGATATGTGTTGGGGGGGTCATACCTATTCACCTCTTAGTGGAAGAATTCTTGACAAAGCTAACAATAATTGTGGAACAAAGGCACAAAATCAGATAAAGATTTTAAATACTACTCTTATAAAATTATAAAGTTAATGAAATAACAAATGTTGTACTAGAATCCATTTTCTGAAGGATATGAAGTCTGAAACTCAAAAGTCTATCATTATTTAGTGACCTTAATCATCATCAATTTGCCAGAAAAGCACAAACTGTATGAGGAATAAACCAAAAATTATGAGACATTAATATTGACATTCAAATTTTGGAGAATTGTGAGGTACGGGGGTCAATATCTGAAATAAGCAAGGAAAAATAACATATGGTTTCACAAGGTATCCCACCTTGATTAGTAGGTCTTTTTCTGGCACAAGTTTTTGTGTCTACACAGCCAGTGCTGTTTCATATAACAGCTGGGTGTAGCATGATTCATTCACAGTGTGTATGTGTGGGTCTGTGGGTATGACTATCACTATGCTCCAAGAGCAAAGTTCATTGAGATTATCATTTGTGTGCCACATAAAGAAAATGTGTAAACCACTGACGTTACTGCATATGTTAGCAAGTTAAGTAACAGCAAGTGCAGGAAGCATTGTAGCACACAGTGTGATTAAAATATACTTAATGTGTGTCAGCATGTGCTGACAGTACAAGTTAAAGCAGATTCTCTCATTCTTTGCAGTATATACCAGGTTGAAAATATCCACGAATCTGTATTAGGATGTGATTACTAAATGATGCGATCAGATACATTCTGTACTGTGTATGGAAATCACCTTTTCACTGATGTGCAATGACCAGTCCTGATTATATTAAGCTCTGTGGTACAGGGGTGTATAGAGATTTCCCCATGGTAAAATGGGTTTAAGAAAGTATTTCTGTATCTTTTGAAAATGTCATTTTTGCCTGGGTGTTTTCATCCAAAACTGCATTTATAGTTTGCTTGACTATGTGGCACAGAGAAATAAAGCTTTTACTGCAACCATACCACCTAAGCTGAAGAAGCATCTGCAATGCTGAAATCATGTGGGGGAGCGGGGGGACTGAGTAGCCAATGCTCTCCCATCTTGGGGAGAGAGAGAATTGGTTCTGGTTAGATAATCATCATCATAAAATTAGAGGATTGTACCACAATGAAAATAGCCAAGTTTGTGTATAAGGAAGATATGGAATACCCCACAGTGACGAGGCTGACCAGGGTGTGGAGTTAGGGCATCTTTTAAACAACTTCAGCAGAATTGTGACATAGGAAAAGTGATTGATTATTTTGCCAGAGGGCTCCTTGTGAAAATTCATGGAGGAGATTCAGGTAGGTTTGCCAGAGGGTCCTTGTGAAAATTCATGGAGGAGATTCAGGTAGGTTTGCCAGAGGGTCCTTGTGAAAATTCATGGAGGAGATTCAGGTAGGTTTGCTAGAGGGCTCCTTGTGAAAATTCATGGAGGAGATTCAGGTAGATTTGCCAGAGGGCTCCTTGTGAAAATTCATGGAGGAGATTCAGGTAGGTTTGCCAGAGGGCTCCTTGTGAAAATTCATGGAGGAGATTCAGGCAGGTTTGCCAGAGGGCTCCTTGTGAAAATTCATGGAGGAGATTCAGGTAGGTTTGCCAGAGGGCTCCTTGTGAAAATTCATGGAGGAGATTCAGGTAGGTTTGCCAGAGGGCTCCTTGTGAAAATTCATGGAGGAGATTCAGGTAGGTTTGCCAGAGGGCTCCTTGTGAAAATTCATGGAGGAGATTCAGGTAGGTTTGCCAGAGGGCTCCTTGTGAAAATTCATGGAGGAGATTCAGGTAGGTTTGCCAGAGGGCTCCTTGTGAAAATTCATGGAGAAGATTCAGGTAGGTTTGCCAGAGGGCTCCTTGTGAAAATTCATGGAAGAGATTCAGGTAGGTTTGCCAGAGGGCTCCTTGTGAAAATTCATGGAGGAGATTCAGGTAGGTTTGCCAGAGGGCTCCTTGTGAAAATTCATGGAGGAGATTCAGGTAGGTTTGCCAGAGGGCTCCTTGTGAAAATTTATGGAGGAGATTCAGGTAGGTTTGCCAGAGGGCTCCTTGTGAAAATTCATGGAGGAGATTCAGGTAGGTTTGCCAGAGGACTCCTTGTGAAAATTCATGGAGGAGATTCAGGTAGGTTTGCCAGAGGACCTTGTAAGGAACAAAAACTTCACTCTGTGGCAACAAATGTTTATGAATATCATCCAAAGTGGGGAACTACCCAATCAGTACTTCATCTCAGGTGTAAGAGACATATTCCAGGCCATCCTAAAAGTTTTAATATAGACAGCATCGTGGTTAAAGGGCACTACAATAGCACATGCTCCACTACCATTAGACCTAGAAGTTGTCATTGGATCACACACACTATCATAGGTTTCAAAATAGGGGCAAATCTACCTGATCTCTCTCTTTTTATTTTGTTACTAATTCTTTTTAATAAACCAGATGAATAACCCCTTTCCAAAAACATATGTATCAACTTGTCCAGTTCATCAAAAAATAAATTGACAACAGAAATTACCCTGGAAAGGCAAACCATCTGACCTTTGACAACACTTCTTTTCTGAAATAAGGGGTAACAACTATTAAAATGCAAAACTTAATTAGAAAAAGTATTTTTGCAGAAAACAGTTGATAAACACCTGCTTCAATCATCATTCTTGTATATACAAATATCTAAATAATCAATCTGCTGCTTGGCTATTCTATATGTAAATTCTAAGAAGGAGGTAGTATCCCTTAAATAACCAGAAAACTTAGGGATTAAATCTTGCTCTCCTTTCCAGATAAGCAAGATGTCATCCAACAATCAAAAATATGAGATGACATTATTAAAAAAAACAGATGTAAAAACAAACTTCCTCTCTGATTCAGCTAAAACCATATTCTCATAAATAGGTGCACATCTTGCATCCACAGCCATACTGGAGATTTGATGGAAAAGCTCCCCGTCAAAATAAATAAAATTATTGTGGAGCACTACCTTCATACACTCATTTAAAAAGTTAACCATATAATTTACCAATTTCCCATCACACATCAGAACATCAGTAAAAAATTCCAACCCTACAGTATGTGGTGAGGTATGACAGAAAAACAGGTTAACAATATCAATAGCTATAAAAGTTATGTCACTATTGATTTACATAGAGTTTAACAATTCTAAATGCCATGAATCACACAATATATAGGGGGTACTAGATAAAATATGTTTACAATGAAAATCAATAATGTAAGTTGCCATAGATTCAGTTTTTGACCCTCCTGCAGCAATAATAGGTCTCAAACGATGGTCAACAACACCTTATTTTCGGAATTCCAAATATAGAAGTTATAAATGTTTTTCCAACCATCAAAAATTTCAATTCAGTCTGTGAAATAATTCCCTGACAAAAAGTATTGAATAAAAAATAATCTATCTTAGTATATGCCACATTAATCTAATTTCATGAAACTCTCTCATATATGCCACTGTCATTCAAAATATTAAACATTTTGCAAGAATAGTCAATGTAATTCACATTCATAGTCAGGCACACTGATGTCCCACTCACCAGGGTAAACAAGGAGAAGGTTACTGTCAGCTGCCTGAGAAGAAATTAAACACCTATGGGAACTGGCTAAGAGAATCTGTAGTAAGATGTTTCAGAGGGAGATTCCAGATTATTAACAATTCTGACTGTTTGGAGTTGAGACAGCAAGGAGAAAATGATCTAAAGACAAAATTTTGGGATTACAACTAGTGGTGATTGATATTAGGAAGAAAACAGCAAGACCATTAAAAGAAAAATACAAAGTGGAATACACAAAAGAGGGGGTGAAAGTATTGATGAGGAATGCAGGACTAAGGAATAGATACTGGATGAAGAGATGATGTTGGAACTGAAAAAAGAGGCAGGAGCACAACAAAACAGGGAATAGTGGAAGTACAAACTGGGGAAAGGAAAACGGTAATGATAATAAACTGACAGAATAGTTAAATGATAAGCTATATACAAGGGAAACAAAGGAAGATATCATGACTTGAATAACAGTACGTGGAAAGAAAACTTTCAAAAGCAAAGGGGAGTGCTGTCACAAGGATAAGAAAGACCTGAAATGGTTGTAATGGATGTTAAAAGAAGGGGTAAGAAGGAAGATTTGTTTTCCTAAATGATCAAAAAGAAACTATATTATTAATACAATGCATTAATTGTCTGCATAAAGTTTGTAATCTTGTTTAAGGAAACTGTGATGTAATTATATGAGAATACCGATAAAGAATGCAAAAAAGTGAAAAAACAACAAAATCATAAATATAAAAAAGACACACACGTGTGTGTGTGTATATATATATATATATATATATATATATATATATATATATATATATATATATATATATATATATATATATATATATATATATATATATATATATATATATATGTGTGTGTGTGTCTGTGTATGGTCCACTGAATTACATCAACACAGCACAACGTTGACCACTAGTTGATTGAATACAAAAGGTCGACAAGTTTGGTAGACAGTCCCTGGGTGGAGAAATATTTCCTTTCCCTGGGGATTGTGCAGTCTCGAAGTTAGCATATATAATTAGAAGGGGGGGGGGGGGTGTGAGGACAAGGATTTTACTCATGCATGTGCAGTTGACTATTGGCATTTCCATTGTCTGTGGTCAATGTTCTCACCTTCAACATTGTGTTGAGTCAACATATTTCAGTACTCCTATAGATAGAAAAATAGATAGATAGATAGATAGATAGATAGATAGATAGATAGATAGATAGATGGATAGATAGACAGATATGCAAATCCAGTCATACCTCAAGAGATGTCAGATGTCAGAACTGTTAAAGCTATTACTTGTTTAACCCAGGTACTTCATTACTAATAGAGAGACTTTCAATTTTTCTGCCATGAACAGTAGTGTTTTTTTTTCTTTGTTTTTTTTTTTTCCAATACTTATATGTTGTTCAACACTATATGCTGTCCAATACACTGCAGGGAAGGGAGATCACTGTGGTGACCAGTGAAACATCATTGTGCAGTATACAGTTGCTGTCCCATGGATACCTTCATTAGAACCAGCTGGTATGGCAGTGGTGCTGGCATTGTGAATAAACATACAGTCAAGGGGTAGGATAAGGACTGATGCATGCGGTACTACTGGTGCATAATGAAGCAAGACCATGCACTGTGTCATACATCATTGTTTAAGGTGTTTTGCAAATCATAAAGGACATTGTAAGGAACAAAAACTTCACTCTGTGGCAACACATGTTTATGAATATCATCCAAAGTGGGGAACTACCCAATCAGTACTTCACCTCAGGTGTAAGAGACATATTCCAGGCCATCCTAAAAGTTTTAATATAGACAGCATCGTGGTTAAAGGGCACTACAATAGCACATGCTCCACTACCATTAGACCTAGAAGTTGTCATTGGATCACACACACTACCATAGGTTTCAAAATAGGGGCAAATCTACCTGATCTCTCTCTTTTTATTTTGTTACTAATTCTTTTTAATAAACCAAATGAATAACCCCTTTCCAAAAACATATGTATCAACTTGTCCAGTTCATCAAAAAATAAATTGACAATAGAAATTACCCTGGAAAGGCAAACCATCTGACCTTTGACAACACTTCTTTTCTGAAATAAGGGGTAACAACTATTAAAATGCAAAAATTAATTAGAAAAAGTATTTTTGCAGAAAACAGTTGATAAACACCTGCTTCAATCATCATTCTTGTATATACAAATATCTAAATAATCAATCTGCTGCTTGGCTATTCTATATGTAAATTCTAAGAAGGAGGTAGTATCCCTTAAATAACCAGCAAACTTAGGGATTAAATCTTGCTCTCCTTTCCAGATAAGCAAGATGTCATCCAACAATCAAAAATATGAGATGACATTATTAAAAAAAAAACAGATATAAAACAAACTTCCTCTCTGATTCAGCTAAAACCATAGTCTCATAAATAGGTGCACATCTTGCATCCACAGCCATACTGGAGATTTGATGGAAAAGCTCCCCCTCAAAATAAATAAAATTATTGTGGAGCACTACCTTCATACACTCAGTTAAAAAGTTAACCATAGAATTTGCCAATTTCCCATCACACATCAGAACATCAGTAAAAAATTCCAACTCTACAGTATGTGGTGAGGTATGACAGAAAAACAGGTTAACAATATCAATAGCTATAAAAGTTATGTCACTATTGATTTACATAGAGTTTAACAATTCTAAATGCCATGAATCACACAATATATAGGGGGTACTAGATAAAATATGTTTACAATGAAAATCAATAATGTAAGTTGCCATAGATTCAGTTTTTGACCCTCCTGCAGCAATAATAGGTCTCAAACGATGGTCAACAACACCTTATTTTCGGAATTCCAAATATAGAAGTTATAAATGTTTTTCCAACCATCAAAAATTTCAATTCAGTCTGTGGAATAATTCCCTGACAAAAAGTATTGAATAAAAAATAATCTATTTTAGTACATGCCACATTAATCTAATTTCATGAAACTCTCTCATATATGCCACTGTCATTCAAAATATTAAACATTTTGCAAGAATAGTCAATGTAATTCACATTCATAGTCAGGCACATTGATGTCCCACTCACCAGGGTAAACAAGGAGAAGGTTACTGTCAGCTGCCTGTCAGGTGCCAGGATCCGCCACATAACCCACACAATCAGGTCACTCCATAACAAGTACAAATATGACTCTGTCATTGTCCATGTTGGTGTGAACGACCTGAGATGTACCTCCCTGGACTACATGAAAAGAGACATGGAGGAGCACTTCAATCTTGTAGCCCAGGCAGGTATGACCCTAGCCCTGAGTAGCATCCTGCCATTGCCCAGAATGATACCGCAGTACAAGGACAAAATGATTGACTTCAACAATTGGCTAAGCTTCTGGTGTCATTCTAAGGGATCCGGTATCTGTCTGTCTGGAACGACATAGTCAACAGACCACGATGCTTTGCCAGAGATGGCCTGCACCTGTCACCCCTTGGATTCCAGATACTGGCTAAGGCTCTTGCCGCCCCTAGAGTGCATTTTTTAGGCAAGGTTCAAATGACAAATTCACCACCATAACAGGAACAGGCATGCAAAAACTGAGGGTAATGCTACCCAATGCTAGAAGTCTAAATCTCAAAATAAACTCACTCAAATCACTCCTTAAAATGGAGAACATCGATATCTGTGTAGTGATTGAGACCTAGTTCAAGGGTCTAGAGAGCGCCCCTGCATTACTAGGCTATAACTCATACCACACTTTTCGGCCATCTAACCTGGACCACAACACCAAAGGGGGAGGTCTGTCCATATTCATTAAGGATATCCACACCTCCAGGCTAGCTGCGCAGCATAATGCATCTGAGATTATCTAAGTGCAACTAACTCTGGGCAAAACTGCAATCCAAATTGTAGCTTACTACAGATCCCCCACCATGCCCCAGGATTCCCACTCCTCTTTTCTTGATATACTAGAAAATATTAGGGTTCAGCCAAACACCCTAATAATGGGCGATTTCAACTACCCCACCATTAACTAGGAAATCTACTCATGTACCAACTCCTTCACTCAATGTTTTCTGGAATTAATAAATTCCAATGCCCTGGATCAACTTATCCACAGCACCACCAGGGGCAACAATATGCTAGACCTAATCATTACCAACATGAGTGACCAGTGTTTCACACCTGAAATCAGCTCCTTGTTGGTCAGATCCGACCATAAGCTAATCACCCTAGATATCCGCATCCAGCCCCCCACCCACCATTAAGGAAACCATGGTAAAACATTTCTACAAAGCCAACTTCATGCTTCTTAAGACAGAAGTGGCAAACTTCATGACACCTATGCAGATGGACAATACAGTTATGACTGATGAATCCTACACAAATGCGTTCTATAAGCACTTACACGAGAGCATGGATCGTGCTATCCTAAACAGAACCAAGACGCTATCCTCCAAAAAAAGGAAGTCAATCTGGTGGTCCCCGACCATAAAGAAACTCAACAACAGAAGGAAGAAACTGTTGCAAAAGAGAGTAAAATCCCATGAGTGGAGAAGCTGCCTGGTCAGCCTCAGTAAGAAGATGAGATCCCTTATAATATCCTCCAAAGCTAGCTTTGAAAACAAAATCACCACTGATTCTAAGGGCAACCACAAAGCATTCTATAGCTATGTCAAGAATCTCAATGGCAACACCCAGTTCTGCTCTGAGTTACAGCACAACAGCATGAAAATTACAGAACCAACTAATATTGCCAACATCCTGGCAGATGGGTTCAGTGCTAACTTTACCCCGCTCTCACCCCCTAAAGGGCCCATATCTATATAGGAAGAGTGCACAGTCCATATAATCACATCTATGCAGGTAAAAGCTGCACTCTCTAAAATCAAAAACACAGCATCCATGGGACCAGACAACATCTCAGGCTATGTTTTACATGAAATTCAGAACAAACTGGCTCCCCACCTAAGCACCATGTTCAGTCATAGTCTCACATCAGGCTTTGTGCCCACTGAATGGCACACAGCAACAGTTATCCCACTCCACAAAGAGGGAGCCATCACTGATCCTGGGAACTATCACCTATTAGCCTGATGAGTCTGGTCTGCAAGGCCATGGAATGTAGCATCATGGAACTCATAAACAAAGACATTGGTAACCTCCAAACTCTGGACCCCACCCAGTTCAGGTTTGTGAAAGGCAGATCATGCCTTCTGAACCTGATTGACTTCTTTGAGGCAGTCACCAAAGCCGTAGACGAGGGTAAGGTGGTTCACACAGCGTATCTTGACCTCGCCAAGGTTTTCAACACCATCTCCCATTCTGGAATTATAGCTAAACTCATTAAACTAGGTATAAGTCCCTTCATCACAAGATGGGCTGCCAACTGACTCACTGACAGAACCCACACTGTAAAAGTTGCAGACTCCAAATCTGACTTCAAACCAGTGACAAGTGGAGTACCACAGGGTTCAATCCCGGGACCTCTCCTGTTTGGTATCTAGTAATCTACTTATCTGAAGTACAGGCTAACAAAGAAGGCCTCTGGCTAATGAAGTTTTCAGGTGATTGCAAACTAGTAGCCATAGTTGAGTCCCCAAATGATGTGGACATCCTACAGAAGGGCCTCACTGAGACAGATGCCTGGTGTCAGAGGCATGGCCTCAAGCTCAATGCCAAAAAGTGCATTGTCATCCCCTTTGGTAAAAATCTGTACCCATGAATTACCCCATAAATGGCAGTCTACTTAACTCCGAATGTGTGATAAGAGACCTTGGGACCCAGGTGGACAGTAGTCTCTCCTTTGATAATCACATCGCCACAGTAGTCAGGAAATCCTTCTATGTGGCACACCTCATCACAAAAGGGTTCTTATCCAGGAAAAAAGAGTCCATTTTCCCCATCTACTTGGCACTCATTAGACCCATTATAGAGTACAACGCCCCTTTTGGAATGTACCTCACAAGACATGTGCAGCAGCTGAAAAGGCCACAGAAGTACCTCACAAAGAGGATTACTGGCCTCAAACAGATACCCTACACTGACCATCTCAAAAAACTCCAGCTTTACTCTGTAGCATATTGCCTACTCCGAGGAGATCTCTGCCTAACATATAAAGCTATGTTAAACCCAGAGCTGTTGGACATGCTACACCTTAAGAAATCCCAATCCCTCCAAGCTCTAGGGACGTAAACTTTGTCACCACAATAAACAGAACATGTTAGAGGCATAGATTCCTGTCCCAGAGACTTCCTATACTCTGGAACAAGTTACCCATCTATGTCAAGCAAAGTTCCTCATTAGCACTCTTCAAGAAAAATCTTGATGAGTGGATGGGAAATAGGAAAAACACCCCGGGGATCACTTCTGTGGCTCTGCTCGACAGGGTCACAGGAAATTAAATTTCTTGGGTGGTGTAAGCCAGGGAACCTTGTTGGCTAGGCTTACTTAGGCCCTTGGCTGATAGCCTAGCACCTACCTATGAACCTATGAACCTATAATCACCACTCCTCCACCCTTGTCAGGCTTCATAACACTAAGGTCCTTGTTACCAATTAATGCATACAAAACAACCCTCTCATTCTGGGTTAAATTATCCTTTAGACTCATATTGTTGTTATTAAGGTTTCTTATTCCCATATTCACAAAAACATTCAAAAGCCACTATACAAGGGTTGGATTGGTTATTATATATATATATATATATATATATATATATGTGTGTGTGTGTGTGTGTGTGTGTGTGTGTGTGCATATTCTCTTCCTTTTCAAAACTTTAAGTTTGCAACCACTGGGACTAAAAGACATGGATTCAACAATCTGGTGTATAACTTTAAATTCAGTAGCAATTTTGCAACATCAGTTTTGAATAAAGGTACAAATATAAATCCTTTTCTTAACAAAGAATAATGTGTTGATGACAAGCAAATATCCCTTAAATTAAAATATTAAAAGTATTAAAATCCCACACATATTCATGACAGTTATCAGCTAATCCCAACATATCACTTAGTTCGTTGTGATGAAATGAATTTACTCTGCTTGTTCATCCTCTCTCTGACCATGTCCTTCTCCTTTCTCCCCCGGACCCCCCCAGAGGGCATGTATGTGTTCCACCACCCTGGGGAGCCCTCCCTCTGGTTGGCTAACCTCTCGGACTATCTCAAAGGGGATCTCTAAAAAATCATTCTGCTGTGGTACTTCCGAATCCACAAAACTATTTATATCAGTGTCCAAATCATGTTCAAAAAAGTCTTAAAACTTTTAATGAATATAGAGGGAGAGGGGGAATAAGCAAGTTTCTCAGCATATTCATTAGCATCCCTTAATATCTTACATTGTTTCTGCTCCATATTATGCTTACTGAATAATTCTAATTCATTAAACATCTGTCTAAACTCAAGTCTTAAAATAATCAACACCAGATGAACTAAACAAAGCAAAAACCAACTGCAACACTGTGAACACATGGTAAGGAATTTATTAAGTTAAATACTAAGTGCTTTCACCATAACAATAAGGGCTTCTTTAGAGTAAAATCACACAGTAAGCTTACATCTTAAATACCCTTTGACCTAAATAAATTCCTTACCACGTGTTTGTGGTGGTGCTGCGGTAGCGTTGTCGCTTCACAATAAGACATTGTCCTGTTCAATTCTCAGCTAGAGCGTCTTCTGTGTGGAGACATGCATGAATGGGCGTACCTTCGTTGAAGGTTGTGCGTTAGGGCTGGCAACTCGGCAAGTAAAAATCTACTGCCAATCATTAGCGGACCGGAGTTCCGCTGTGGTGACCCCTAACCGGGAAAAGCCGAGAGACACAACAACAACCACGTATTCCCAGTGCAGTAGTTGTTTTTACAGTGTGTCAGAGAGTCTGATAGATTATTCTAGACTTTTAATATAAAAACAGCTGTGAATTTCATGCCATAATGTTATTAAAAAGCCCTGAGAAAGGAGGGACTGGTTGGTTTCTTGTGGGATTCTGGCATAATCTGTTTTCATCAACACAGCCTATAAGAAGAAACAATCTCATTATGGGTGAATTCCACAATATTCAGTCTCTCCATTTATTCTAAGTATGTCCCAGTGACAGAACTGGGTACATTTTTCTTGTCACCGCATTTGTTTCATTTGCTTGTTAATCAGACTGCATTTCTTTTAAGTCTCATGTATTTAATAGCCTGAGAAAAAGCAAGTCTTTTCAAGTAAATACACTGGAGTCATTTTCATATTTCATACATTCCTTAACAGATAGGACCTTACTTAATATTTGTTCTAATATCAAGTACTTCTGTGTTTTATAATATTTTTTATAATAAAAGAAGTTAAAGTAAAGCCTAGCTGAATTGGAAAAGCCTTATCATAATGTTTTAGCAGCATGATGGTAGCTTCTAAAGACATAACTAACTGCTGAACTTACACTGCACTCAACAATTTTGTATCGCAGCTTAGCTTAGTCATCTCTGTGTTTACCATCTTGGATATTAACATTTATTTCTCCGTTGTCACATTCTTCAGAAAACTATCAAGGATAATCTACAATTTTATCATCAGACATCAGATCAGATATTGTGTTAAATTTGAAACCCTGCCAATCAGTAAGGACCTGCTTGTTGTAAAAGTATCATAGTCTAAAGAAGGATGGCTGTTTATAAAAACAGACTTCACTGTGTTTACCTTACTGAATGTTGTGTATTATATTTTTATCATTATGCTGATAAGGTATTTTTTTGCTATAGTGCAGTTTAGCACTGAAACATGTAACTATCGAAAGTGTTGCTCACTTTATTATCTCTAAAAAAAGGAAGACATGCTTTCCAAATGATCAGATTTCCTTGTGCTACTAAGCTATAACGGAAATTCTTCACTTGGAAGCTGTACATATAACAAACATGAATTCTTCAAATATTTGGAAAGTGAATTTTCAAATCTGAGAACAGATACTGATAATTCAGAGATGGGAACTGTAGCCAGCAATAAATGTCTGACTCCACAGAACTAACAAAGGGCAGCATAACCAGTTATACAAGTCATCTAAGGAAAATATAAATACTGAAGGTGAAGGAGAACCTTCTGCATATGTGATAATTGTATCAGGTAGAACTAAAAAGAAAGAAGGGCACTTGTTTAGTAAAACCCTACAAAAACACAAATTATAATGACATTTATTTGATAAATAACTTGTTCAAATGATGGAGTTCTACCTTAAGAAAGAATTTAAATGTGTTTGCTAAAAAGATTCAGATAGCATAATTGGACTTTAACATATGTTCTCAAAAGATGTTTAACTAATTCAGTAGTTGAAAATTCAACTTGATTTCCCACTGATTTTATATTAATGGCTGTTAATTGTCATAACCATATCTTTGAATGTATTCATCCTTTTTGTTGAAAACTGACTGTGTTTATGTTCATTGCAGAAATATTTCTATCTGTTTCTCTTTGCAACATACATTTGTTGTATTTTAAATATCTGCGTTATAAATGTACTTGTATTTGCCTTGTAGCCGGGGTTGTGGTTGAAGTAAATCATCTTTGACCGATCATCTGCCTACTTACTAAATGAAAAAATAAAAATAAAATGAATAAATGAAAATAGAGTAATCAAACAATACAGTGCGCCACCTCCCAAATATGTTTGCAATTAAAAATAAAATTATGTTTTCAAACTTACAATGAACATAAACATCATAACATGCAAACTTCTAATAGTAGACAACTCTACAAAAGTCATATAGTTAACATGCCTGCAGAGGCTCATAAGATGAAGAGGCCTAATATAACCCTAATATAACTTATGAAGAAAGATGGACAAAAAACAGGAAATGACAAAATGTTAAAAAGAATAGCCGGTGAGGTCATACTTTTCCCCATATATTCAGCAAGCATATTTCTATGCTTTTTCATATCATGCCTGTAAACCATCAAGACTCAACCTATCATATATGCCCATTTATTCTCCCCATCATGGGTACTTCCCAGTGAGTGAGAGAACTGGCCAAGGGGGGGGGGGGGTGCTATAATGTAGGCAGCCTTATAAATGTCTTGCGCCCTATCTACCATCCTGGCAAAAAGGGTATATTTATTATGGACCCTAACTCCTCCTCTTGATGTCAGGCAAGTGACCTGTACCACCATGGGAGGGAGTACACCTTCATCATACATTACACACTGTAATGCACCCATTATAAGTACTACAGCATTCATAGCTCGATGACCACGTCTGGCTCATCCTTTGCATGGATGTTTCTCCTAAAAGAGATTGCGGCATTGGATGGACCTAATCTACCCCCGCCCTTTGAGAATAGCCACACCAACCATCCAAATGCCACCTCCACCAGACATATGAATCACTAATTATATTTGGATCACCTGGGCTATATTCAGGGCTTTATTCCTCTGTGCCAACAGAGCTGGCATTTATTCATTAAACATTTGGCCAGAAACTTGCTATATTTCAGGTGAAAGTAAAGATAATAGAATTTTACTGATGGGTGACTACATGCTCAAACTCTTCATGTGGTCATTAACACGTAATAGATCAAAATGTTGTGATACTATTTAGCCTGAACTGGAAATTTCTGAAGCATCATCTTTATTCAAAATTAATTGATAAAATGTCATTTGAACTCAAAAAAATCCTGAATGTGGAGCTAAATGAACAAACAATTGAGGTAATTACAAATTATGGAAAAAATGTAAATACATCAATGAATATCCGAGAAATCTGCATACTAATATTTGTTTAACTGAAATTTTTCCATCAACATAAGAAACTAGCTTTGCATCCAGTAGTGTTAGTGACTCAACAGGTAGCACATTCATCTTTGGTGCTGGAAGGTGGGATGTTTGAGAATTTTATTTACAATCAAGACGACTGGATTAATTGTTCAAACTGATAACTCTGCAGCGTGGCATTAGTGAGTAATATACTCCTGACTGTGCTATCTTTTGGAAGAGATGTTAAACTGAGCCCCCAGCTGCCTGACTTGATGGTAGCTCAGGGTGGATATAAAAGATCCCATGGCAGTTATCAAAAAGATTAGGGGTTCTTTATTTACATAATCCATAATTATTACACAGTCAATAATTCTTTACATTCTTACTTATTTGCAATACATATTTACAATTATTTACAATATATGTACGTATATATATATATATATATATATATATATATATATATATATATATATAAATAAAAGATACACTATAATTTTTTATATTCCCCACTCCAGTTTCCACAACCAATACTTTTCAACATAATTGCCAAATCCCATTTTTTATTAAACATAATTTCCTTAATCCTCTGATTCCAAAACAGCCATAATATAAGAAATATTTTTTATCCAGACATTCTTGTTTCTATAATACCCAAATTCAATTATATCCATGTTTACATTATTCACATCTTTAAATTCATTGACATATTTATGTTCTATAATCTTTCTCTATAACATTTTTGATCTATTGTAGCATGTTCACAAGTTTCCCCACAATATAAACATACTCTATCCTTTATACTTTTATATGGCATGTTCACCTTAACTGGTAATTTTTATATAGACAGTCTCCATAAAAAATCTTGACTTTGTATATGTCTTTTGCATTTTTTCATTATTGCAATAATGGCATTTCTTTTTTCAATATTTAAATCCTTCCCAGGATATAACCTATAATATTTTTCATAATCTTTTCATTCCATTCTTTTCTCTTGTTATTGAGTTCATTCACATTTATTTTCCACAATATAATCTTGTCTTGATAATTTTCCATATCTTTATCATAACAGACATTTCTTTTTCTTAAGCTAGAACAATTCACTCGTTCTGTTTTGTATTTTAAACTTAATATTCTCATTACTAATGAACCTTCATTCTCCTTTAAGCATTTCATTACTATGTACAGGTTTAATGATGACATATATATACTATGTGGTTTATTAATCTTAAATCTAATTTTTCTGCTTTTCACATACAAATATCCCTCTTTTCACAGGGTTAACCTCGGTCCTCAAATGAAAGAAAATGTTATAATATACACATTTTTCTCTAGGTTTAAAGGAAGACTAAAAACACCAGCTAAATAAGTGATCTTTCCTAACAACAGTGTTTATTAAATAGACTTTCTTTTTGAATTGAAGGCTAAAAGACTTCCAAAATACACACATATATTTTATTTCCTCTATTTTTTTTCTTTCCATATAGAATTTACAATTTCCTGTTTCCCAAAGTTTATCCAAAGAATCTTAATTTTTATCCTTACTGAAGTGTATTCTACTAGTCTTTCCTTCAAAACCTAAACCTTGACTTTTGTCTTTATTCAATACAAAAGCAATAACTTGAACAATTTCTTGCATTAGTTTTATCACTGTATCTATGCTTGCTTCATTTTTTATTATAATAATAATATCAGCTGCATAATTTAACAAAATGGACATTTTTATTCCTTCATTTGAAATAGAGCTCATAATATCCATGTCCTTATGGATATATGTAGATACTGCATTAATTGCTAATATGAATAATATACCTTTCAATGGACAACCTTGTCTAATACCCTTTTCTATCTTTATATCTTCTCTCAACTCTCCATTTATCATAATCTTCACTATGTAATACTTATATGCTGAAATGCACACATTCTTAAGCCTCTTTCTTATATACATCAAACGTATCCCATAATACTGAGTGATGAATCAAATCGAATATTTTGATTAAATCTCCCACTACTTTTATCTGAACATTTCTAACTACTATATTATCTATTGTTTCCCTAATTAACAATAAATCTTGAACTTTTTTCATTTTATGCCAAATGCATGTTCATTTACATTACCTACTTTTTCTTCCATCCTTTTTTGTAATATTTTCAAAAAATCTTATAATCTATGTTAGTTAACACAATAGGTCTCAAATTCTGTATTTCTTCCTTCTCCCTTTTTTCCATATAAACCTAATAACACCTCTACATCGTTCTTTATACTTGAAACCTTTTTCTAGCTATTCATTTAATACCTTTATAAAATATTTATTTTACTCTATAGTCTTATTTTTATGCATCTTATATTTTATTCCATCAGGTCCTGCTGCAGAATCTAACTTCATTACTTTTATTGTCTGTTCTAATTCCTTGATGCTAATATATTTTTCTAAATCCTTATTCTCCATATCAGAAAATGCACATACCTTCCAATCTTTCAATGTCTTTGTTCTCTGCTCTTTAAACAATGTCTTAACATATTCTTTTACTACATTCATAATCTCCTCTTGTATATTATACATTTTACCTAAGGAATCTTTCATCTCCCGTATTACATTATTTTTCTCTTTGATTATTTTACTTAAATATGGTGCAATTTTTTTCTTGTACAATAATTGCTCTATTTTTGTATTCAAATCATATAATTTCTGTTCTTTAATTAAAAAAACTTTCATTGTTCTTCTCTAAACAATCAATCATTTCATTGTTTAATTTTTTGTATATTTTTTTCCATGTATAACTTCTCTTTCTCCCATGTTACATAACATTTTTTATATTTAAGTTTAAAATTTAATCACCATTCTGACCAATCTTTATAAAATTCTTTCATTTCTACATGATCTTGCCATAATATCATAACCTCTTTTCTATCTTTAACACCCCATTTCACTTCATTTATTCTTTTTAGACCTTCCTCTATTTTTATATAATCATAATTTCCCTTTGCCATAATCCAAATTGCCCTGTCATCAGAAAAACCTGTTAATAACACTCATTGTTTAACTATTATTAAACTTATTGACAATAAAAAATAAGCTATTTTTGTTCATTCCCCCCTCTTTCATACATTCAAGTGTGTAAATTCCATATTTTTAACTGTCTACATTTTATATTATCCTTTATTAGTTTAACACCATAAGCCTTCTTGTTTTGCTGTTTTAGGTTGCAAAGTCTCCTGCTACAATTATCTCCATGTTACATATTGTATTATCTTTCTAAACATTTCTTCTCTCACTTTTTATTGCATATGCATATACTGCAGTAATTCTCGTAAGATGTTTTATCCATGTTACATCAGTGATAGTAATTCTACCTGTTATGACAATGGTGACGTCTAATACTTTATGGTTCATAGGTTCATAGGTTAGTACTAGACTAATTGCCCTTGCGAGCCATTTTAAGCCTAGCTAATTATCCCATGTGAAACTCAAACCCTGTATCTTGTGTTTGTAAGGCAAACACCTTAACCATTAAGCCACCCTCCCTTGTATCTTTATATAATATAAGTATTCCTGAGTATGTTTCTTTCCCAAATTCCATATCACATTTTCCCCACCATATTTCGGTTTGAATTCTTTCTGACTTTCACAAAAATCTAACATTTTCTAGTATAATTACATCACTATCTAGTTTTTTTACACCATTGCAAAATTCCTATCCTTCTTTCCACCTTCTTAAAACTATTAACATTTAATGACAAAGCTTTACACATAAGTCTGTTTTATATAATAACTCTTTCTTTTCCTTTCTCTCACTCTTTTAGCAATTGACTTTCTCTTTTGGCTTAACTATGTTCTATTTAACTTCATCATTTTCACTTAAACCTGACTCTTCTTCTTCAATATTTTCTAAATTTAAATCTTCCTTCAGTTTCTCTTTTTGCATCATGTGTTCTCCATCAGTAATGCTATCTTTTCTCTTTTTCTTCTACTTCTGATCTTTTATGTAACTTTCTCCTTTATACCTTGTTCTACTGTTATATCAAGCACTACTTCATTTTCTTCATCTTCACATTCCACTCCCAAATGTCCTACTTTTTTACATTTATAATATATTGGTTCACAGTTTTTTTACATGGTATCTTATGTCCCCACATGAAAAACATTATCCTTTTTCACAATTTTTAATTAAATTATCTGTTTTTCCACTCAAAAAACACATTTTTGGCTGTCTCCAATATTTAACCTGGCATCAATCACCTTCAACATTAATAACACGTGGAATATGTACAACACTATAATGTTCCACTTTCAATATCACAGTGCAGTCCCATGCTCCAGTCCATAAACATCTATCATCATACACTTTAGATAAATTCAAAACATCATTATATAAATATAACAAATGTTTTTTAAAGTCTCTTTTTTCCACTTCAGTTCTGAATTAAATATTTTTTCCTTGTTTCCCTAAAAGAGGGCTTAAATACATATACGTTTCATGGTGCACAGTTTTTCCTTTTTTCATATTCTTCAATAAATCTTTCCATTATCTGCTCAGTCTTGAAAATAATGTCTCAAAATGTTTCTTTATTAATATGGATAAATGCTCTTATCTCATTAGTTTT
>NC_056732.1:707382654-707390154 GCF_019279795.1 Protopterus annectens | reverse complement strand
CAACAGAGGAAAAGGCTTCCTGTGTGACTTTTTGAAGTTTGGGTAGGGACTGGGCTGAGCAGATGATGGTTGAGTCATCTGCATATTGTATGAGTGTGCCATGTTTGTTGGCTGAGGCTAGATTATTGGTGAAAACAGAGAAGAGTAGGGGTCCAAGGATGGATCCCTGGGGAACCCCTATGAAGACAGGTAGTTGGGGAGATATTTCATTCTGCCATACAACGGATTGTTGGAGGTCAGACAGGTAACTCTAAAACCATTTGGTGACTGATTGAGAGAAGGATAGGTTATTGAGGACAGAGATAAGTTGTTTGTGTGGGACCATGTCAAATGCTTTAGATAGGTCTAGAAAAGTAGCAGAGGAGAGATAGCCATTGTTTTTATGCTGAAGGATAGTGTTAGTAAAGGAGAGTAAGGCAGTGGTGGTGCTATGGTTTGGTCGGAAACCATGCTGAGTATTGGAAAGGAGGTTGTTAGTAAGGAGGTAGTCTGAGACCTGAGAGTGTATGCATCTCTCTGGTATTTTGGAGAGTGGAGATAGAATAGCTATCGGGCAGTAATTGGTTAGTTCTGTGGAGGGTCCACCTTTGTGGAGGGGAATTATATGTGATACTTTCCACAGTGTGGGAATGTAACTTTCTGACAGAGATCGGTTAATAAAGATGGATACTGGCAGGCCAGAGCATTAGCTGTGATTTGTAGGTATTCACTTGGGAGGTTGTCTGCTGCTAATTTGGTGGGCTTAAGTTTAGTTAAGAGTTTTTTTATGTTGGAGGTAGGTACAGGAGAAAAAGAGAAGGCAGTGGGAAGATTACTAGTTGATGGTGTGGGTTGGAGGGGGGGTTGTGTTGTTTAGCTAGTGATAGTATGGCTTGTATGAAGTGTGTGTTGAATGAGGTAGCAATATTTTCTGAGGAGTGAGGGATGTTAGGAGGAGGGGTACTGACTTTACCTGGGTGGAGGATGGAGTTTATGTAGGACCAGAATTGTTTGGGGCTGTGTTGTGAGGAGTCTAGGGCAGACTGGTAGTATTGGAATTTGTCCTGTTTTATTAGCTTTTTGACTCTATTGCATAGTTCTAGGAATTTCTGTCTAGTTGAGGGTGTTTTGGTTTTACGCCAGTGCTCCCAGGCTTTATCCCTGTTTTTAATTTCTGACGTAGTGGTTTTCTGTAGCCATGTGGAGGGTTGTGCTTTGGTTCTGGAAAGTCTTATGGGGACATGGTAATTAAGGATGCTCAGGAAGGTAGTATTAAAAAATTCAACTGCATCATCAAGACTGAGGTACTTTAGAGGATGCCAGTTACATTCTTTGAGGGATGAGATGAATGTGAGTGGGTTAAAGTTTAGTTTTTTACGTATTTGACGGCAGATGACAGGTTTAGCTTGGTATAGGTATTTTTTGAGTAGGAATGTTGGGGAGTGATCACTGAGGCTATCTGATAAGCAGCCTGTTATATATGACTGGGGGCTCTTACTGACTAGTATCCAATCCAGGGTAGTGTGCTTGCTGGAGTTTTTATTTATCCTGGCTGGTGACTGAACTAGTTGGGTGAAGCCATGAAGGTTTACATGATGGGTTGGATGGTTGCCAGAACAGGATTGCCAGTCAATATTGAAATCACCTAAAATGATAGTTTATTGGGGGAGATGGTGGGTAGACCAGCTGAGGAGGTTTTCTAGTGGAGGGATGTTTTGGCCAGGTGGGAAGTAGCATCCAATTATGTTGATGGTATTGTTTTGGTTTATTTTGAGGTTGGTATATATTATTTCTTCATTGCCTATTTGTGGAGCTGATGATTTTAAGATCTGGATGTTTAGATGCTGTTTAAATATTATAGCTACACCGCTTCCTTTCTTGTTTAGCCGGTCTACTCTTAGTATGCCATAACCTGTAGGGAGTATTTGCTCACTGGTAATGTGAGGTTTTAGGTAGGTTTCTGTCAGGATGACTATATCTGGGGAGTACAAGTCTATTGTGGCATGGAGTTCATGGACTTTGTTGGATATACTTCTAATATTTAGGCTTAGTAGAAGGAAGTCATTTGGCTTTCTATTGGCTGTAATATGGGAGAAGTTGTGGTTTCTAGTCTGATTATGAGGACTGGGGTTGGAGATGGTAGGGCCAGGGTTGGGGTGGATGTCTCCACTTAGGGCCAGTTTTGATATGCATGAGGTTATTAGTTTTCTCAGTTTTTGAATGTGTTTGTTTATAAGGGAAACTTTATGATTGTGCTCTGTGGGTAATAGGTATGGTGGGAGGGTTACTATGTTAAGTTGTAGGAATGCTTTATGTTTGAGTAATATAGTTGGTAGAATATTTGGGGGGTGCATAGGGATGGTTCTTTAGTTGGTGGGAGGGGAGCTGAGTGAGGGTGAGACATGAGTGGTGGTGTAAGTAGTAGTACAGTGATAGTGGTTGAGTGGGAGAATGATGGAGCGTTGGTAGGATGTAAGATATGCAAGGAAAGTGCATGCAGTGAGCATAGGTAAGGTATGCTTGTACATGTTAGTTGAGGAGGTGTGATAGTAGTGGGAAGATGGAGGAGGTAGTGTTGGGTTAGCGCTGTGGTTGGCTATTGGAAAGATGGGAGGGGTTTGTGAGTGTAATAAAGGTGGGACCACTGGGGGAGCAGGAGGGAATAGGGGGCAGGGTGGGTTGCGAAGCGGGTAGAGACCCTGTTAGTTGCTCTTATGAGGGGGCTGGAAACAATCAGGTAACAGAGTTAACTGATAAATGAACATATGATAGTGACAAGGGTGGTTGTAGTTTTAAAAATGGTGCCTGCCACAGGTAATATTTATTAACTTTGGGATTGTCTTATGGTAATAAACAGGGAAGGGGAGGGGTGAACAAGGGTGTGAGCAGACAGTTCTTTGTACTACTGCGAATGAGCCAAAGCAAAGACAAGTTTGTGTTTAAGAAACAATCACAATTGACCAAGGACTGCTCTGAAACTGTAAGTCATTTCTTAACCATTTATCAGGTGGAAAAACAGGATAACCTTGTATCAGAAGGCTACTGTGGTCTCAGTTTAAATTAACAAACACACAGTATTGATCAGTTATGGATACTATTTGCTAACAGAAGGGAATAAGAGAGAAAGTGGAAGATGAGTGTGTGTGTGTGTGTGTGTGTGTGTGGCGTGTGGTATTGCGTAGCAATGTGTGTGTGTGTGTGTGTGTGTGTGTGTGTGTGTGGGTGGGGGGGGTGGGGTGGGGGGTTGCTTACAAGCCAAAGCAGAGTGCACTCCAGGAGAAAATGAATATTGGCTCAAACAGGTAGACACATACTCAAAGTTAACTGTAGCTGTTTGCAGACAGTTCAGACACGGACTGCGCTTTTCTCATAAGAATGATAAAGGTGGTACTGCAGTTGAATACTTAAGAGTGGTGTTAGGTCTAGAAAAGAAGAGTACAGAGAGGAGTAAGCACTTTTGAGATGATAAAGATATATTATAAAGATTACAAAAAACAAACTGAGCAAATAGCTACTGTATGCAGGAAAATATGTCTTGAACCAACTACTAGTATATGCAGATACTGTGCCAATTGGAAAAATATCTGTTAGTAGAAACCTCAGACAGTTATGCAGTCACAGATAAAAATATAGCGAGGAGCACTCTGTCGTGGTTCTTTAATGTGATTCTAGCCACCAGTAACAGCACAATTATGTAGAAATAATTAGACACCAGTATGAGCTGTCTACACACAACACAATTACATGAATAACATTAGTGAACAAGGTGCATCTATGCAAACAGACCATACTATTATACTAAAAACAACTTGGTGCAGACAAAATGCTAGCATGCCATAGTAACTTCCAATAATAAAGCATAAATCATATTAGATGTCTAACATAATTCAACATAATCATGGAAAGCAAATGCTTCCATCGCCCTAATCTTGAAGTCCCAGTCTACTCTGTCAAATGTTTTCTCTGCATCAAGACCCACCAATAACAGTGGTATTTTCTTACTTTCTGCTTCCCACTGGATCATCAATGTTCTGTTAATATTGTCAAATGTTTGCCTCCCCTCCACAAAACCACACTGATCCATATCTATTAATTTTGATATCACGTTTACCATCATTTTAGCCATTATAGACATAAACACTTTATAATCATGGTTTAGTATTAAAATGGGCCAGTATGAATCTGGATCTGATGGATCTTTACCCTCTTTAGGTATTACAGTTAACCACCACCTTCTTCTAAGATGCTGGTACTTCTCCTCCTCTTAAATACTGTTAAACAAAACCTTATCAGTTTTTCCCTCCTAGCTTCTAAACATCTATAGGAATACCATCTATGGCTGGGCAATTTCCTACAGATTGGTTATCCATGGCCATTTTTATCTCTTCTCTTCCTATCCTAACTGTTATTGATTGAGCCTCATCTAACCTTGGCATATTTAATTCTTCCATAAACATTTTCATTTCTACTTTTTATTGATTTCCATATCTCTCTGCTTCATACAAATTTTCATAAAATTTCTGAAATATTTCTAATACTTCTACAGGATCTCTTGTTATCTTCATGTTATAGGATCCCTAAACTTGGTGACAGCCCTTTCCACTTTCTGCTGCCTGAGTCATTGAAGTAAAAGTTTTTGTGCTCTAGAATTATTATCAAAAACAGTTGCTTAACAGCAATCTTTCTAAGCTTATGCATATTATCCAGGTAATCCCTTAATTTCTGTTCAGCATTCTGCAGTTGCTCCTTTTCTTGTTCTGAGAGATTCCCCCTATTTTGTAATATTTTAACATTTGTCAGTCGCTCTAAATAATTCTTGTTGCTTCTTAACCATATCTCCCTTTTCTTTATTTCTACCCTAGTTTTAAACTCCACTTTAATTTTATCCCACTCCCTAGCTATATTTTCAGAAGAAAATTATATCTTCTCTAGTATTATTAATTCCAAATCACATTCCTTAAATTCCTCTCTTTTCAACCGATAGGTGGGAAAGCACCAGTGTCTCATTTTCATTTCGTTACCTTGCATTTTTATTTTAGTTATTATTGCCGTGTGATCTGAAATAGTTATTGGATGCATTTCATGACCTTCAATTAAATGCACATGTTCCTGTGAGATATAAATTCTTTCTAGCCTATCCCAGTTTTTGTATCTTGGAGAATAATATATAAATTCACTCTGAACTCCTAGTACTAAACTCACATCTTCCATGCCAAACATTTTCATAAATTTCTTCAAAAAGTTATCCCTCGACACATCTTCACTGTTGCAAACCAAATTCCACTCTCCACCTATAAGTAATATTCTTTGCTGAAAGCTGATTATTTCTCCCAGAATTTTCTTTAGCTCCATTATAACAGCTTTAGGTAGAATGTAAATGCATGCCAGTGTAATCATCTTCCCTTGCCAGTAGCCCCTTAGTAGTACGTATGACCATTATTATCGTTTTTCCTTCTTCTATCACTGTTGGAGCTCCTCTTGTAATTAATATAAGTACTCCTCTTTTCCTTTGCTCCAGATATTAATAAAGGGCATATCTTAGTTCCATGGAACAAGCAAAATAAAAAACAATCCTGAGGATTCAGTAAAGGGCCCTGCTCCCATGACATGGTATTTTGTGATTCAGAGAAATGTTGGTCATGGCAAGACCTCATTATCAGCTAATTTACATGTGTCTTAATCACAGTTAATTACCACAGCATGCAGATCTTTGCTGATCTGCATATCATGGTAGTTAACTGTTGCAGCTGCATTTGTAAGCATAGGCATCCCCTCTCAAGTCACTCTCCCACACACACAAGTACACTTTCAAACACAAATACACACACACACACACACACACACACACACACACACACACACACACACACACACACACCAAAGTCCCTCTACTTATCCCTGAGGTGTCTGCCCTCCTGTGTTGTAAGTCATGTCTTTGGTGTCTAGTGGTCTCCCTACCCACCATCCCAGTACTGATTTAGGTGCCCATACAGCACAAGTCTGGTATCCCTTATGTCTATTGGTCCCCCACCCCATCCACAATCTCTGTACTGTTGTCAGTGATGTAGATGAACATGGTTTCTTGGCCATTTTAATTATTGCAGTGAGTTAGGGTTAGACATGCTGATCTACACATATGAGTTATTTATTAAACTGCTCTACATGTAGGTGCCTTCCTGGAGGCAATTCTAGAAGAGAGAAAGTGAGAGAAATAGAGAGAGAGAGAGAGAAAGAGAGCACTGGCTAATTAGCATATTCCTCTCTTCCCAACTGCCTCATTAGCATAAAGCAAGGTCATGTAGCCAGCCCTACATGGTGCTGCATGTCTTTGTGCTAAAGGTCCATGCTTCATCATATGCATTGCTGAATTTAAAAAGGTTACCCCAACATGTACATGAGATAAAACTTTAAAACTTCAAATGAGATTACAGCAAGAAAAGGCTCCAGACACTAGTAATATTTAGTGCTTTCATCCTTTAATCAAGAATAGAACTTCTTCAGAAAATAATATAATGCATTACCGCTGAAGTTTAAATGTACCGACAAAAGGTCATGTGATCACAAGTAACCAATAATAAATATGAACAGTATAAACAAAGCCTTCGTAGTCATCTATTTTTAAAGATATAGTGTGTGTGTTACCATTAAAAACACATTTTATGTCAATAATATTAAAATGCAAACAATACTTAAAAACTGTGTGAATGTCAGTAATAAATTAATACTTATTTTGTGTTTGTAAAAAACATTAATGGATTCACTGAGTCCAGGGATACAATCTGCTCTAAGTCTAATCTGCCAGATGGATTTACAGCACTCTACAAAGTCTTGTAATCACCTATGAATGCCTCAGCAGAAACAGAGTCAATAACTGAAAAAGTAAACTTTATGAAACATCTGCATGATGCAGCATGCTTAGCTAGTGTATTGTTAAGGCCTTTCTTCCTAATAGCAAGTGAATGCTCGTAAATCCTCCTGTTAAGACATTTAATGGCCTTTCCAATATAAACATTTCACAAGAGTCACAGCAAGTTGTGTACACTACACATTTGGAAGTACAACAAAATCTATCTTTTGTACAAACAGCAAAATTACAATGCCTGAAAGCATCTGAGGACGAGTTGCTTATAAATCTTCCTTGCTTACAATGGTCACTTTGAATGTACCAAACGTGCTGCATCCAGAAATCTTAAGTCCTTGGTTATGTCCATGCACTAGAAGTAGTTTGATGTTAAATGGCTTCTTGAAGGTAAAAATGGGCTTGTCACCTAAAATCTTTGTCACATCAATTTTACCCAATTTAATCTTCAAACTGGCACACATGATGTCCCTAATCAACCACATTAGAAACAGGGATTGGAAAAGTCATGATGTAACAAGGGGAAGAGACAGAGGAATTGATGTTGACATTAGTAATGTCCTGATGTTCAGTAGGTGGAAAAGTTTCTTGTCTCACCAAAACTGGATGCGCTTTAAACTCACAGTGATAACACTTCTTTCTCCAAATTAATTAACCATTGC
>NC_056732.1:707367654-707377654 GCF_019279795.1 Protopterus annectens | reverse complement strand
AAAGTGGTCTGGGTGAGGGTTAGAAGTTGTGTAGGAGAGGAGGCGGAGCATATTAGCATTGATTTATCTCCATATTGGATGCAGGTGGCTCCTGGGATGGTGGTGTGCAGATCATTGATAAAGATAAAGAAAAGAAGGGGACCTAGTATGGACCCTTGTGGGACACCTAGGGTTAGAGGAAGTTGGGATGACAGCTTGCTCTGCCATAAGACAGCCTGCTGTCTACTGTTTAGGTAGGAGTGAAACCATTGTATTGCGTGTTGGTCTAAACCGATGGTTTGTATGGTATTAAGCAGTAGCTGATGGTTGACCATAATGAAAGCTTTTGAGAGATCTAGAAAGAGTGCTGAAGATAGTTTGTTGTTGTTATGATGAAGATTGATGACATTAGAAAAAGATAGAAGAGCCGTGGTGCTACTGTGGAATAGCCTAAAGCCGGGCTGAGAGTCTTTCCGTTTTGAATAAGAAAGTGCATGATTTGTTTGTGTATGCATCTTTCCATGATTTTAGCTAGTGGTGAAAGAATGGCTATAGGTCTAAAGTTAGATAATTCTGTGGAACTTCCTCCTTTATAGAGAGGTATAACGTGATATTTTCCATATTGCTGGGATGGATTCTTCTGAGATGGATTTGTTGATCATAATATAAATGGGAAGTGCTATGGCATCAGCTGCTTTTTGAAGATATTCAGCTGGGAGGTGGTCGGCAGCTAGTGTAGTAGGTTTTAGCTTTTTGAGTATGGTCCGGATCAGGTTGGTAGGTACAGTTTGAAAGGTAAGGGTGGGTTGGGTGCTGGGTGGATCAGGGTTAGATGTGCCAGAGCTGGTGTTTGTGTCCGATGGAGTGAGATGGTTAGCTAGAGACTGGATAGTTTCAGTAAAGAAGGAGTTGAAGCTGTTTGCAATTTGTACAGGGGATTTATCAAGGGCAGCTGATGGGGTAGGTGTGGCGGAATGGCCTGGGTTGAGAAGATTGTTAATATCAGCCCAGAACATTTGAGGTTTTAGCTGATATTTTTGTTGTAGGAGGGTGTAGTGATTTTTTTTTGTCCAGAATAACAGCTTTTTTTGGTCTGATTCCTTAACTGCCGGTATCTTACTTGGTCCATAGGGGCTTTGGTAACATGCCACCTGGCCCAGGCATTGTTTCTTAGTTTAATTTTGGTTTTTGTTTCTTTAGATAGCCATGGTGCAACTGTGGCTTTTACACGGATGGTACAAGTAGAAGCATGGTGGTTAAGGATAGCCAGAAATCTGGTACTGAAGTACTCAACTGCTTCTTGTAATGGGAGTCATTTCAAGACATTCCAATTACATGCTTTGAGTTCATTTTGGAAGTTGTCAAGGTTAAAGTTCCTGATGTTTCTTATAGTTTTGTAGATGGGCTGGTTGGGAATGTTGGCTTTCAGCCTAATTATATAGGTAAGGCAGTGATCACTTAGATCATCGGGTAAACTTGTACTTTTGGGGGTGGCTGTTAATAAGTATCCAATAAAGGATACTATCTTTGACTCTATTTTTGCTAAATTTGGTGGGGGTGGCAATGATCTGAGTAAACCTGTGGAGGTTTAAATGGGTGGAGGGAGTTTCAGAAGAACAGGTGTTCCCATCAATGTTAAAGTCCCCCAAGACAATGGTTTCCTGGGGATAGTTAAAAGCAAGCCAATGTAAGATATTTTCTAGAGTATTATCATTCTTGTCGGGTGGAATATAAATGCAGACAATGTATCTGCATTTATTTTTGTTTATTATTAGCTTGGTGATGAGAATTTCTGCATTGCCAAACTGGGGTGGCTGTTGGGTGTCAATTGTTATTGTTAGGGTAGACTTGTATAGCACAGCTACCCCGCCACCTTTCCAGGAGATCCGGTCCAGTCTAAGGATGTTGTACTGTGGGGGGGAGTATTTCGTTATCTTTGGTTATTGATTTTAGCCAGGTTTCTGTGAGGCAGAGGATATCAGGGGAGTGAACAGCTAAGAGTCCATGTAGGCTATGGATCTTGTTTAGGCTTCTGATGTTGAGATGACAGACCAGAAATGAGTTTGAAAGTCTACCAATCTGGGTAGTACACGATGGGTTGTTAGATAGTGTGCTTGGGTCTACTGTTGTGGATGGGTTAGGGTTAGGATGGATGTCTTCATCCTTCATAAGATTAATTTTTAAGTTGCTTATGAGTCTTAAAAATTTGTTTATGATTTTTTCGTAGCTTTTGGTTTTTAAGCTAATGTAGCAGTATTTAGTCAGGTGATGGAAACTGGGGGACGAGGAATTAGGAGAGGGGGTGGTTATTGGATAAACTTATTAAATGCTGGGTTAGTGTCTGAGAGTTTGGGTATTGGATTTCAAGATGCTGTACATATTCACAGGAGCTTAGGTGATAAGGAATGAATAGCAGGGGTACTAAGGGTAGCAGCATGATTGTTTAAGCTGCAGTCATAGTAAATTACTAGGGTAGGGTCTTATTGAGTGTATGTGGTGGATAAAAGATTAGAGAGAATAGAATAGCTATGGGTGTGTTAATATGGTTAGTGGGGTGGATAGAGGGTGTATTATTGTGCTAGGGGTTTGCTGGGTTCTAGGAGCATGTGTAGTTGGTTAGCTAATTAAGGGGGCATGCCAGTAGTACTATAAATGTAGTACTACCAGGGGCAGGTGGGATATGGAGGTAGAGTGGGGCGCTGAGCGAGCAAAGCAAGTGGAGCGGGGCTAAATCAGTAAAGCAGATTCTTAGAGGCAGCATGTGCAGGTATGAGTTTCAAGCATGCTTTTTTTGTTTCTTTTTATATGCCCAATACTCTGTTCCTAGGCCCTACTGTTAAAAACTACACAGTTCTCTGCTTGCTTCTCAATTTACAATGCAGAGAGCCCGTTTTCCAATTCCCTTTTGTAGCACACTTTTTTCACTTAGTTTATTGAGAAATGCACTGTATGGAGGTGCAGAGCACACTACACTCATCTGATTGAATAGTAGAAAGCGCACTGTTTTTACCTTAATTGAGGAAGAAAGAAGGCTACAGGAAAGTGTAACCCTTCCAACCTAATGCTTATCTGCATAAACTGATTACAAGCGGGAGTTATGGGGACATTCACCAGTTCTTTTTTGGACCCAGTTTGTTAGGTTTACAAGTGGCATTGTATTTTACTGGATACTGACTTTATTTTCAGAAGTACATATGCCCCCCATACCCCCTGCAAATTATATATTACAACTCTGAGATCGCACTACAGTGGGGAAAAGGGTACATTTCCTGATCTGCATTGTACCACGACCTCTAGTCCTAATGCTGACCACATGTGTGCAAAAGTACACTGCATTTACTGACCCTGGGACTCAAATGCATGTAGACTGGCAACATGAAAGTCATCCACATGTTTTATGACATTCCGTGTTCACTGAACCTACACTCATCATTTTGATAGTAAACCTATATATATATATATATATATATATATATATATATATATATATATATACACACACACACACACACATATATATATATATATATATATATATATATATATATATATATATATATAAAATTTTGTTAAACCAGTTTGTGAGGCCAAGAAATGTTGGCATTATACTATTCAGTAATATTGGAGCACAATTAGAGCAATTGTAATGCATTTTCCTTTGTTTGCAGCATAATATATATTATGTGGTGATCACAAAATTATGGGATGCCTTAACTATATTATAAGCTATATATTTCACAAATATATTACCTAAGTCAGATAGGGATCTTTACATTCATTCATAATGGCCTGAATACAGAGGTAATCAGGATTAAAACTAAGTTAGAGATTTCTGTACAGACGTTTTGGAAGATATTTGGAGACAGAGTGCACTGCATGTGGTTAATATGCAGCAGTAGGCATGGAAATTTCAAGATTCAGTGTAATCAGCATGCACTGCAATTATATGGCTATGCATCATATTCTGCACTGGTATGCATTTCACTGGCAAACAAATAGCCATTTATAAATAAAATCAAAGATCAGCACAGTAAGACAGCTACATGGCATAGATGGATGAAGGACTGATGATGACCTAGATAAGTCAGGTTCAAACAGTGGCCCAAGCACTGGAGGAACCAGCTGACATTGTGATAAAGCTCATCTGTATGGCATGTTAAGGGTGCATCTGATGTCCAATTCCTGGTACAGATAATGGGAGCCATTAGGTGAGGTACCAGCAGTTAAGAAGGTGGGCAGGGCATCTGAGGGGTATGCCATTGTGCATTCAGGGACAGAACTCTCACAATATCCATGGGCTACCTACCTGGCAATGTTAGTCAGGGATTAAGGCTTAACATAAAAAAATATAATGACATGAATGGCCTAATAGAGGAACCAGTTCTGACCCCCTACACATCTAAGAACCCACTTATAAACAAAATCCTCTACACTAGTATGGAAGTCAGTAGGCCCCTTTAGGGGCAGGGCCCAAGCCAGAGTCATAGACCCACAGACAGAGAAGGAAAACTGGCTGCATTAGGTGCTCTGTGTGCCAAAAGGGATCAAAAATGTAACTGCATGAGTCAATAAACTCTGGTGCACAGAAATCAATGTATATGATGTTGTTCTAAGTAGGTGTTTTCACATAACACATACCTATATGCAAACATATGCATAGATTTTGCAAACATTAAATACAAGAAACATTGCATCTATAATACAAAGGCCACAGTTAGAGCACTGGTCACTTATGCTCTTGTGCCTTAGTGCTGCTGGTGTGTGCTGTCACCATTATTTGCCTATCTTATAGAAAATCAAACAAGAAGAGAAGTAAAATGCAGCTAGTTGCTGACATAATGTTTGCGGCTTTAAAATTTAATGAGTTACAAATGTAGACATATAAATGTGCTTTTATTTCTGAATTGCATAATATAATCCATACCAGAAATGAATGCCCAGTGCAGGAAATAATGCCAAGCTGTTGACTATGTTATCTCTCATTTTACAGATCATCCCTACTTTTTTTAATGCTTGTGTCTTGGCCATTTATACCATAAAATGTTCTTGACAAACATTTACGTGAGTAATGCAGCTCTCATTTTTCTGCCTGTTCATGTGACAGCAAATCCTGTTATTCTTGTCACTTTATACCGACATTAAGGAACAAGTATAACAACTGTTGATAATTCTTTGGTCGTCTTAATTTGTGATGAATACATGATTTGTGAGGAAGGTGATATAAGTTGTGGCTGCTGGAATGACACTGCAACCAGACAGATACAATTAGTTAGCAATTCAGCAGACTTCAGCCCAGCTATCATGGTGCACTATGCGTGATTAGAAATAATACAGTTCACTTTATGAATTGTACATGAAACACTCTGTGAACTGTATAGTCTTTGTGTGGCCACTAGTTTAATGAATGGTAGCCTTTACTGAATTCCACCCTTTAAATTTAAGTTTGATAAAACACACTGTGCTTGCTGGCTTGCTGTTTATCCCTACTATGAATACAATGAGAGTTTAGCACACTTACGATTATGAACTGCTAATGAACTTCAGTCTCCCGTCCTGAGGATGATTCCCACAGTCTTCATTTGTCTAACTGAGCAAGTCACTTAACCAAACATGGCTTCCAGACCTTCACTGAAAATATGCCACAAGCTGGTTAGACAATCTGTTTAACAAAAAATACACATCAAGATGTAAAGCTTCTTAAGGAATTAATACTGTTAACTCCATAGCTGCAAATGTGTTACTAGGAAACTTAATTATCCTTGGGTTGAATTGCAAACCAAGGGTAGCACCACTGTGCATAAAAACACATTTTGTGACTATTGTACTAAATATCATCTCACAAAATATATACAATGGCCTGCAAGAGTTAAAAATGTTCACTGCTTCTGAGATCCTACATTTATCTTTCTCATGTAATTCTGCTGATTTTATGTTCTATGTTCATATTAAAGCTTTAAAATTAAGCTTTAAAATGTAGCAAATATTCTTTAGAGATTATGTAAACCCTAATTATAAGCTAAATGTCTGTCCTCTGGGATCCATTTTATGGAAAGAATTCCTTTCAAATGAAAATCCATTATGTCTTGAGATTCATGGAAAATATTTTATAATATCTGTAATAAGGTTGTAGTGATGCTTTGCCCAGTAATAAAAAAATACATTAAGAAAGGCAATACTTGTAAGATCCCAGCTGGTGGAACAGTAACAGCATAAACAAGTTCATAAAAAGAAATATTTATGAAATATTTAAGACATTTCTTACACGATATTATAGGCAAAGACCTAAACCAATAACACAAAAGTCAAAACTGGTAATATAACATTAAAAAGCAAGAAGAAATTACTTACATTTCAAAATCAAATATATCAAAATGATCATTTTAGAACTGTGTTAATATTGTAATAAAGCTGAAGCAGCTTACGGGACTAATCAGTTTTCTTACTGCAGTTACAGTCATGCAGGAACTGGTGATGAAAAGAGTCTGCCATTAATTTACATGCTTCTACTTGTTTAAATCATGTGTAATTCCTCCAATGTCAATCAGCAGAACCACCCTTCTCTATATGATAGTGAAGATACTGACAAAAAGTTTCTAACAGTATGGAACTGGACAATATACCTTACGTTTGTATCCATACCATGGAAATGTCTTTATAGTTCTCATTGTGGTCATTATTTTCTTGGGCCTCTAGGAAAATATAATGCTCACACAAAGTGAGAAGCCAGCACAAATACAACAGCAATGAAGACCCATCAGCTTAACTGACATTATAGGTGAATGCTGTAACATGGGGCTTACTGCTGCTAACAACAGATAACTTTTATTCAGATGTGTTGTCTATCATACAACATAATGTTTATTTGATAGGTCATGTCTAGCAAGTGTATTTGACTTCTAAAAACTAAATGTTTTGGCTATGGCCCTTGGCCTGCAGTATGTCTATATCTTACTTTACATGGTGTAGAGAATGTTAATATCTCCTAGAGATGATAAATACATCTGCAGAACTGAAGAAATGTGTTTAAGTTTAGAATTATAGTACTTCTCAGAGGAAAATAAGTACAGCAACCTGGAATTCTGTCATTAGAAGTACATTTGGAAGAACACTGGAAGCTTTGGGTCCAGAAATTTGTTTTATCACCCACAACAAGTGGATTATCTGAAAACCATGAAAGGATCCAGTGCACAGCATTCCTCACATTGCTGTGGAATAAGCAATAAAGGCATTTAACTCTTTAAGTGTGTTGATGAGGAGAAAGCAGAATATCAGAATTTAAAAAGAAAAATCAGTAATTTTACGAGCCCCAAAAATGTGTTAGTTGTTAAATGTCTATTTTTTACAAAAACATAAGGTCCCACAGTGATTATTGACATATGTCTTACAGAACAGAGCAAAAGAGTGTGAATTTGTCAAGCTGCATGGTTCTCTAATGCAAGGTAGAATAATTTATGGTATAAGAAATAACAAACCATGGGGCAGACTTATGTGAAAGATGGCTGACCTCATCAAATGTTGTGGATCTGTGCAGAACAAGTTAAATTAGAAAGTTAAAAAAATGAGCTGATGGAAAGAATATGCGCAAAATAAAATATGAGTCAAATAATGCAACAAAAATAAGAAATAAAACAAGATGTGTTGCAGATATAATAAATATAAAAAATTGGTGCAGAGGAATACTGTTGTAAGAAAGAAGGCATCTAAAATCGTGGGCATGAGAAAACTCTGTATTGTTGAATTTCTGATTTGCAGTAGTTATATCTAAAAGCATTACAGGAAACCCTGTCCATATCTTATGAATGCAGAACCTGATGTAGAAAATAATATTTTGCAAAGAAGTGCACTGCAAAATCAAGTGCCATGTGAAGAATATAAATGCTGTTGAAGAGAAATATAAAAATCAAGCAAAATGAAAGAAGTGATACTGTGAAATTTGAAATGCATCAAAGAGAGCAAGATGGATGTGCAGAGCAGACTTTTGGCAGGAAATGCTACAAATTAATGACTGGAATATATGTATAGTGTCAGAACTTTCTTTTAAACATTTAAATTTGTTTGGTACTCAAAAGAAAGATGTGTTTACGTTGTTAACCTATTCTCTTCAAAGAATTGTAAAGATAAGTCAGAAACTGTTGACAGGCAAAACATGACGGTACAATGAAGTCTTTTAATATATTAGGGTGTATCATTTGTGAGGAACTAAGAACGGCAGTAAGATTCCATGAGCCAAAATCTTGTAGTCCATGTGTTAAAAACCGCAATGTCACCAAGACATGTCAGATACTGAGTAGAATCATGACACTGATACACTGCATAACTATGCAGATTTGTTTAGAGGCAAAATGCTAGGAGAATATCATACACAAATCAAGCAAGACATAATTTCAGTGACCCATGTACCTAGAAGTGTACCCACGACACACAGAAATAAAGTGCATCAGGATATTACAAGAACTGAAAACGTTAATGTGTCATTAAGAAGAAACTAGAACTATATGAATGGGTGACTAATATCTTACTGTTGTAAATAAATTCAAGATTACCCTTTGTATTGATCCATAGTATCATAATATACAATTTTAAAGACACGATTACCCATTAATTACTGCTGAAAAAGTATTCTGAAAAATGCCAAATAGGTTTTCTCAGTACTAGATACAGACCAAGGTTCCTGGTAGTTAAAGTCTGGTCAAGGAAACTCCAAGCTATGTACATTTAATACATCATTGCTAAAGAAACAGATTCCTTAAAATTCTGTCATTTTGTCAGCACCAGGGGTGATCCAGAAAGCTGTTACCAGAGAAAATATTGGGTGTAAACAACATGTCCTAGGCAGATAAACAAAAAGCCTTATCTCTGTACTCTGTCTTCTGCCGACTATTAAGGGGTAACTTATGCCTACCTTACAAGGTACTCATAAATCCAGCGTTAATGAAGCTGCTACACATATGCAAGTCAAACTTCATGAGGGTCACCCGATCTAGGTATCTAAACAAATCAATCAGTAACTCAAGCAAAACATGCTGGAAAGACAGATATGTGTCTCAGAGATTGCCCATTATTTGGAACAGGCATTCTATTCACTTTAAGCAGAGCCCTTCTCTGGCCCTCTTCAAATGCAATTTGGATCAATCAACGAGGAATCACAAATTCACACTTGGGGTAGCTCCCATATCCTTTATGGAGAAGGGTAATCTGTAAGATACTCAATGCATAGGCACAAATCCATGACATCCTCTTGCCCCAAGGGGCCATATATTTGGTAAAATTTGGTTATATTGGCTAGGCTTGTATGGGCTCTTAAGATATTAGCCTAGTAATCTCCTATGAACCTATGAACCTATGAAGTAACTGAAGGCTTGGAAGATGTGAACATAATCGATTAATTATTGATGTAGATTCAGACAGAAAAAAGAGCATGACAGGAGAGTGATATAGCTGCTGAATGCAATTACCCTGCTTTCATTTTTGTACAAGAATGACAACAGTTACAGATATTCTTAAACTTGTCCCTCCACTGCTCTTGCAGATGGTTAATCTGGTACACCATCATCTCATGCTTTGATGGTTTGATGCAATCTCCTCCTCAACTAATGAAAGAAAAAAGAAAGAGAATAGTTAAGACATTGTACCACAGCAGCTAAATTACTCTTTCATAATGTGTATCCAAAATGTATGTTATCAGAATGTATCAGGCAGGCCAGCACAGTCATATCTTTATCAGCCACATCCATGTCACAGTACATGTTAACATTACAAACACATTACAAAGTTTTTGTATAACAATTATAATAATAGTATGTGATTCTATACATTGATTGACTGGGTTTTCTTAAAATGGTTTTATATATAGGCAAAAACTGGGGATATATATCAGCCCAATTTGAATTTGTATTATGTCACTTTAAATGGACTTTCACCAATTTGTTAGCTAATTAGCTTTCTGACTATATATAGTCAGTGAATAGAATGCGTTGGTATCACTGAAGAAGGCTATATGCTGAAACCGGTATGATCCTGT
>NC_056732.1:707330154-707362654 GCF_019279795.1 Protopterus annectens | reverse complement strand
GCCATGGCCTCAAGCTAAACACCAAAAAGTGTATAGTCATCCCCTTTGGCAAAAACAAAGTGCCCACAAATTACCACATAGGTGGTAATCCATTAAGTACGGAAGAAGTAATTAGGGACCTGTGGACCCAAGTTGATAGCAATCTCTCATTTGACAACCACGTGGCCAAAGTGGTTAGAAAAACATTTTATATAGCCCACCTAATCATGAAGGGATTCACATCTAGATTAGGGGAGGTCATCGTGCCTCTTTACTCATCCCTCATCAGGCCCATAATCGAGTACAATGCCCCTTTTGGGATGTACCTTACCAAACACCTGCAGCAACTGGAAAGACCCCAAAAGTACCTCACCAAGAGGATCAAAGGGCTCAAACAGATGCCATATGCTGCCCGGTTAAAAACTCCAGCTCTACTCAGTGGCATACCGCCTGCTCAGAGGTGACCTGTGCCTGACGTATAAGGCCATGTCCAACCCGGAATTAAGGGACATGCTGCACCTCAAAAATCCAAATCCCATCGAGCTACACGCTCGAGAGACTTGAACCTCAGCACTGAAATAAATAGGACATGCTGGAGGGACAGATTCATAACCCAGAGGCTCCCTTCACTCTGGAATAAAATCCCAGTCCAGGTTAGGCAGAGTCCCTCATTGACTCTCTTCAAGAGGAATCTTGATGAGTGGATGGGAGATCGTAGGTTTACCCCGGGTATCACTTCTGTGTCACTGTTAGACAGAGGCACAGTATACTAACCTCGAAAAAGGGCATAGCAAAATTAATTTAAAATGGGTGGCGAAAGCCAAACATACTCTGGCTAGGCTTATAAATGCCCTAGGGCAGATAGCCTAGTATGAACCTATGAACCTATATATGTTAAAAGAGGATACTGGAAGAGAAGAGCTTAATCTCAATCCACCTGACTTTGAAAAATAGTAAGAAATTAAATTACTGGGCCTAGGCCATAAAAATGTTATCTCACAGTTTTGAATGAAGCCAGAGATGCAATGTCTGTAAGAAGTATGGTTTATTAGCTCCTATAAGAAGAGTGGAAATGTTTTATGGTTTTATGACTTCCATTAATTGTAGCAGATCTTAGCAAGGCTGTGTGTGTGTGTGTGTGTGTGTGTGTGTGTGTGTGTGTGTGTGTGTGTGTGTGTATCATTGACACAAAGGTGCTACATACTTGCAATTTCTAGAAATTGGGGGGGGGGGGTTGCATGAGAACCAGAAGTCAGATGGCCAGATGCATGTGATGTCATTCTGCAATCCATCACTAAAAATAATGTTTAATACTAGGTGAGACTGAAGTATCAGAGCAATCTGTTTTTGAAACCTGACAAAGAAGGAAGACCACTCACCTACTTTATCTTGCCTTGCTCTAGTAAGTGACCAGGGAATAGTAACTCTTTAGAGCAGTCAGGAAAATATAGTGAGATTAGTTACGTACTGTTTTTCTTACTGTAAATAGATACTTAGCATTTTCATGTTTTTATTATTTATTATTAAATATATTTAAACTTTTCATTGAGGCTGATCCTTTAGAGAATATTTTAACATTTGAGAGTACTTACATCTATTGGTGACTCTGTGGCCACTCCTGAAAGCCTCTCTCTTTAGTCAATATTACCATTTGCATTAATATTAATTTCACTCAGTATAATTGAATACTGTTGCAAGACCCTTAAAGTAGCTGGCTTTGGAGTGTCTGGTGGCAGTAACTACCTTATAGTCTGAGCAGAAGGGGGCATAGCTAGTAAATCTGTGCCTTTACCAGGTGTGTGTGTGTGTGTGTGTGTGTGTGTGTGTGTGTGTGTGTGTGTGTGTGTGTGTGTGTGTGTGTGTGAAAATAAAATATCAAAGTGTGTGTGTCAGCTACTTCGAGCAGGGACACGAAGCACTGGTTTCACAGCAAGGGTGCTGGAGGACTTGGCTTGGACACTCAGCTGAGCTCTCAACTCTATAGCTGTACCAGTGGGGATTCTTATTGGGGACCTGCAGGGAGGCAGATAAAGGAATCTGGAGCATGGACTGAGTGTGTTCCCTGTGTGCTCTTAAGGGAAATTGTGCTTGATGCAGATTGTCGCATCTGAAAATATTGGGTATATTTCTTTTTGTCCCAAGTGAATGTCCCTCTCCAGTGCCAGTGGTGAGGATTCAGGCTCCTTGATGACTGGCCTAGTGTGGGAATGTCACACTCTGATATCAGCAAATTTACATGGATGCACACCAATGTGATTCAGTAATATGCTATGTCAATGAACTTCATTATTTATGTTTGAGTGCAAAATAAATTTAAATAGGAAGTAGGGACTCGCAAGTCCTTGGAATTCTTCACATATACTGCATATAGTGTGCATTTCCACAAAAGAGTGAGTTAACTTTTCTTTCTATTATGTTATATTGCTTTTGACATAATAATGATGCACATTAAGAAAAGTGTCATGGAATTTGGTGGATTGTGATAATATCTTCTTATAAATGTCAATAAACTTGATTGTACTACGTGCTAATGCATTTCTGCTTGTGAAAGTTATGTTTTACATCTAGGTCCTGAAAAACCTATGTGGAATTCATAATTAGGTATGTCTTTTGTAAGTCTGAGGTATACAGCATTTTGCTGCATTTCTAAGGCTTACTGCAGTATGATAGTTTTTGCTTTTTACAATTGTTCAGTATGTTACCTTCATATGGATGCTTCCTTACAGACATCCACAAATTGTCCACATGTCTATGACAGGTGTTCTTTGGGATGAAAATGTGTCTGCATCTTTTGTGGACACTGGTGTGTACATTTTATGCCACTTGTATACATCTGTGGTATTCCTGTATGCTTACCAATTTATTCAGGTGTAGTATAAATTCTTATATGGTATGCAGCTAATGACTTTTGAATATAAGTTGAGTGAGAGTGATTCTCACGAGTGTAACAGAAGGTCTGTGTGTATTTACCAGCTAGCAGAGTGTAACACTACCATAAGTGTTGATGGATAAATCTAATACTAAACTATGCCTCCCAGTTCAGTGTTTGATTCTCACACCCTGTAGGTGAACAACTGTGTAACTGACATTCTGTTTTTTATCGGTACCTACGGGTACACATTCACATGTTGGTCACTGTTTATTTCCTCCTTATTTTAGTATCTTTACAGAAATACATATTATGAACAGCCTTTCTTGAAGTCACTTATTCACTCATCAAGGCATGCATGCCTATTATATGCATGCACATGTGCATGTCTCATGCATACAGAAGGTAGCAGTAATAGCCTATGCACATGCATATAGTTCCCCACTTGGGCATTGTAGAAAAGCTAAATAAAATGGGAATAAACCCCATTGTCACCTGCTGTATTACCAGCTGGATCACAGATAGATAATCAAAATAGGGGAAGTTACCTCTACAAAGAGACCAGTCACCAGTGGAGTCTCCTAGGATTCTGTGCCGGGATCGCTCCTGTCTAGCATCTAGTTTTCTGAAGTAAAAGCCAGTACCAAACTCTGGCTGATTACGTTTGCAGATGACAGCAAGCTAGGAGCAATCATTGAATCCCAAAATGATTAGCCATCCTGGAGGAAGATTTGTCTCAAATTAATAACTGGTGTCAAAATCATGGTCTGAAACTAAATGCCAAAAATTATATTATTATATTCTTTGAGAAGTCATCTACCACAGGTAACTACCACAATAATAATATGCCCGTAAACGTTAACTCAGTTGTTTGAGATTTGGGAACTTAAGTGGAAAGTGACCTAACTTTTGACCAACATGCTGCAAGATGTGGAGTAGTATATCTCAACTGTCCTGGAGCTCTGCAGAGCAGGGTAACTCAGTTGCCTGGGAGCTCTGCGGAGAAGGGTAACTCAGTTGTCTGGGAGCTCTGTGGAGCAGGGTATCCCAGCTGTCCTGGAGCTCTGTGGAGCAGGGTATCTCAGCCATTCTGGAGCTTTGTGGAGCAGGGTATCTCAGCTGTGCTGGAACTCTGTGGAGCAGTGTATCTCAGCTGTGCTGCAGCAGTGCCACAGGCTATATGTGACATGACTCATATCCTCAATTTGCCACCAATGGGTAGAGTGAGAACTTATCTTGCATGTCCTTCCTGCAGCATTTGGTTATCCATAGTGCTTGTGCTGCAATGTGCATGTACAGCTGTTGTTGGTCACCATGCTCACACACAGACTAATGCTTCATGGAGCATAACACATGCTAATACAAAGGCACCCTAGTATGTCCCACTTCATACAAGCAGTGCAACACCATAGGCTTGTGGTTTCCTTACTTGGTAAAGGCACTCAGGGATTCAATATAAGACGTCAGTGTGGGCAACCTCATCTATATTCAAGCTATCATGGCAGATATCCTAGTATGTGTGTTGGCGTGTCTGTCTTTACTTGTGGCAATGATGAACACTCTGCTGACTACAGCATACTGCATGTCTGTGGTTTCTACCAGGACAGATGCTACAGAAATAGTCTGTTACAACATGTTATTCAAAGCTAGTTAGTCTATTTTTTCTTGCTATCAGGTATATTGTTTACAGGTGTGAGTTCTATAACAAACTGTCATGACATTTTCCTTTTATGAATGATTCCCTTTATGGCATGGTTCACAGTTCACAACAACTGCACTCGTTCTATATAAAAGCTAATACATGCTATGACTGGGTGGATGTAAATAAGCAATTCTGAAACTGTCCATATTGTTTGCCACAACTGAATACACAGGCATACATGGTGAGACACACCTGTGTTTCTCATTCTTAGATATACTAACAAATGGGTAATCTTCATCAAATCACCATGACACATTCATGCTACAGCTGAACATCAGATGTTTACATTTGTGTCATTCTAACATACATATGGTGCAGCGTGTGTATGTCATCCTGTGTACTGCCATACCTTCCCAATATACATAGTAATCTGCTAATCCTTGCATATGATTTAGTCTTGAAAGACACATAGCACAAAAGTTCTCTGTACACATGTAAGAAAAAAATGTCTTACATTTGTAACTCTGACAGTAATGCACATAACCTTTGGAGGCTATGGGATTCTTGAATTACTATGTCAAATATAAATTAATGTGCATGTTAGGTGTTATCTAGCTAAACTGTCAAAAATGGGTACATATCACATATTAATCTTTGTAAAAGTGTATGTGTGGTGTATGTGTGGTGTATCAAGACTCAAAGTTCTGAGCTAGATATTGCCAGGTTGCCTGAGCCTGCATATATGGCAACAGTCCTCATTGCCCATGCCTTGATAGTAATTCACCTGTGTCCTCCTGAGCATCTGGTGAAATGTATGCTTGCTCCCCTTTGGATATCTGGTGTTCTTGGGATAGATTTTCCACAAATAGGGTTGGCAGATCACTGTGTTTGAATGCAATCATATTATACAGCATGGCACTTTGAACAGTAATTGCTGATGTATACTGCAATGCACCAATGGATGCACCCAGACATCCGAATCTTGCTTCCAGCATGCCAAACATTTGTTCAATGCTTGTAAACAGTAAAAAAAAATAATAATAATAAAAAAAATAAAAAAGCATGCCACCAAGGCAGTATTTGCATTAAACACTAGTTTATTTAACATTAAACACTGTCAAAGTAAAACCAACTAAGTGCTTTCACCAAGAAACATGAATTGGCTTCATTAGTCACTCACTTATGATGCAACTTCCTTTATATACTCTAATTACTTGAGCAACTGTTCATGATTTTACTTGTATCAATTAAATTACCATGACTAAACTTAAAGGCATGCTTCCCCTGAATATGTAGTGTACACAATAACATGCTGTAAACCACAATAATAAGTACATTCAAGATAAAAATAGTAGTAATAGTACTAATAATGAACACAATAATATAAAACATACTTAAAAAATAAACTTAAAAATTCAAAACATCTGTTTGTTGCAATCAGATAAGTGTTTTTACAGTACACTTAAAATTAAACCTCCGCTGCCCTTTGATTCAAAAAGGGATCTATTGAACAATAATCATTTAAACCTGGCTTGCAACAAGCATTTAGTCTCAGTTGCCATTTAGTTTCTCTGGCTTCTAATCCGAATTCATCATCTCCACCCCTAGAGTCACTCTGTACTCTATCAATGATAAAGAATAAAAATCTCTTGAGTTGGGACATTCTAGAGTGTGAACATATAAAGCATTGCTCATTTTTTTTTTATTTTTAATGTCTCTAAGGTGCTCAGTAATGTGATCCCATAACCTTCTTTTGGTCTTGCCTATGTAGAAACCAGGGCATGATACGTATGTAGCTAAATAAACCACCATAGTGGTATTGCAGTTGCACCTGCCCGGCCATCCTATAGTATGTTCAAAACTTCCTATAAAGACATTCGTACCATCATTTATATTTTTACAGGTCTTGCAAGCAACACATTTGTACATCAATGACCTGTGCTTGCCTTGTTTTCTGTTGACACTTTCAAGAATATTCTTTGTATTACGCCCTCTACTGTACACAACCTTAGGTTTATGCCCCAACATTTTCTTCATTTATTTGTCAAAAGGAGTTTCCCATATATTATTAACACTTTATACCAAGTTTGATGTTTCTGTATTGTATTGTATTGTAATACCAGAACACTGGTGTCTAACTTGGCCGTGTTGGTTCTATTAATATTTAGACCTGCTTTCAAAATAGGCTTAAATGTAGTATTTCTTTTAAGCATAACTTCTCTCTTCACTTTCAGCAGAAGACTTAAGGGGTAACCTCTATTTAGGAACATTCCAATTAATGTATAGATCTCTTTTTTAAATGTTTCATCTCTACTAATGAGATAACCTGACCATTTGGCCTTTTATTATACCCTTCCTCTGATGGAAAGGGTGGCAACTGTTGTAGTGCAGTAACATATTGGAATATGTTTCCTTTCTGTGGATGCTACTGGCCAAGGTGCCCCCAGCAATGTCCTTAATCAACTCAATATCTAAAAATTCTATCTTATCACAGTGCCATTTATATGTGAACTCAAGGAAAGTGGTTGTGCTGTTGATGTATTTTACGAAGTCATTCATCAAATGTTCCTCTCCTTACCATAAAATTAGTATGTCATCCAAAAACCTCACATACAACAATACATTGGCCATAAAGGCAGAGGAAAAAACATATTTTCTCTCCCATTCTAGGAGAACTAGATTCGCAAAGTTAGGGGCACATTTGGCCCCCATAGCCACTCCTGCTTTCTGATGATAGAATTCACCTTCAAAAATCATAAAGTTGTTAGTCAAGACCTCTTTCATGAGTCCAACTAATAAATTGACCTTGGATTGATCTATTGATTTGCTACCCATCAAACGTTCCCTGAAGAAATCTAACCCTTCATTGTGGGGGATTACTGAGAACAAGTTGACCACGTCCACAGTTCAGAAACAAAAATCCAAGTTCTCTGTATTTATTTGTCTTAATAAGTCCAAACAGTGCCATGAGAGTATATGCTGTGCCTCACCACTAAACTTGCCCATTTATTTATATATGCTGCTATTGGTTCAGTTTCAGAACCTCGGGCTGCTACTATCGGCCTAAAGGGGGGGGGGGTGCACACATTTTTATGAATCTTTGGTATTTCAAAGATTACTGGTGTTCTTGGTTTTTCAACTGTTAAATATTTTATTTCCACAATTTCTACTTCATTTTGAAATAGAACATCAAATAAAAAAACATAAATCCTGGCATCAGTACTATTAACAGCATTTCTTGAAGTCCTGCTATAAGTTGGGGTGTCATTCAATATTTCAAACATTTTGGAACTGTAATCGATGTGAAACATAATGACTAACTCCCCACCCTTGTCTGGTTTCATTACATGATACATCTTGTTTCCTGCCAATTCATTCAAAATAATGGTGTCATCTCTTGTGAGATTGTTAGTGTTATATTTGGTCTCTTTGACTATTTTTCTAAATTGTTGTTTACATAATTTCTCAAAGGACAATATAAGTGTGTGACTGGGGGTCATGAATGTGCTCTTATGTTTGGCCACCAAGGTCTTGTCCAAGCCTACATTACTGTTTTTGAAATATAAACTGAGATTCAATTTTCTAGTATACAGTTTTAAGTTAATCAAAACATTTGCAATGTCAGTCTTATAGTTAGGCACAAAAAATATCCCTTTTATAAACAAGTTGAAATGTCCTTCAATAACAATGACATCACTGTAATTGTAAATATAAAAACCATCACTTTCCAAAATATTACATTCCATTCCAACATCAGAACAATCCTTTTCAACTGCATTCAATGAGTCTTGGTCAGACATAGCAGTTGTGTTAAATAACTCAGTCAATGAAAGTCTCTCCTCCACCCCTGCTATTGTCCCCTGTTGAAATAATTGCTGTTCCTGTTCCTCTGAAAATTGTAGTTCTGCCTGACCTAGGGGGTCCATTTCCCTTGATTTTTCAGTCTCTCGGACCTCCTTAGTTGTTGACCTTCCTGAAAAGAATAATCATTATTCCCCCTGGTATTGTCAAGCCCCCTTTCACTGTCAGAACTGTTGTTCTGAATATTTTCATTCTTTTGAGGGCTATTCTCATACACATTTCCATGGGGCTGTTTTCTCCCTATATATGCTTGATTATTTGAATAGTCAACCCTGTCTCTGGCAAGCTTACATTGCTTTCTCAAACTGTTCTCTTTTACAAAGTTATTAATGTCTTTAAGAACATTCTCATACTTAAATTTGTATTGCTCAAAAAGTAAATCTGAAATAATACTTTGATTTAAAACTGAAATCTCATTTTGCAAAAAGGCCAACATACTGTTGTTGTTTCTGATAATGATGTCCATCATTTCAAAACCTGTCTTGCCAAATAAAGCCACAAGTTCTCGAAAAGCAGACGACCCCTCCTCAATCCCCAAAGGCTGTTTCCACACTTGTAAGCCTTTGGGAACTTGTTTGAGAGCAACTGATTTGTTTAAAAATGTGTTGTCTAGCTAAAGTGTTCTGTACTGTCTACACAGGTTTTCAAAGGTACTTAACTGCATTTTTAATGACATTAATAATGAATTAGAATCATAAGCCAGAGAAACTAAATGTCAACTGAGACCAAATGCTTGTTGCAAGCTAGGTTTAAATGATTATTGTTCAATAGCTCCCATGTTGAAGCAAAGGGCAGCAAAGGTTTAATTTTAAGTGTACTGTGAAAACATCAGACTGCAACAAACAGATCAGCTATGTTTTGAATTTTTAAGCTTATTTTTAAGTATGTTTTATATTAATATGTTCATTATTAGTACTATTACTAATATTTTTATCTTGAATGTATTTATTATTGTGGTTTACAGTATGTTATTGTGTACATTATATATTCAGGGGAAGTATGCCTTTAAGTTTAGTCAGGTTAATTTCATTGATGCAAGCAAAATCATGAATAGTTGCTCAAGTAATTAGAGTATATAAAGGAAGTTGCATCATAATTGAGTGACTCTGATGAAGCCAATTCATGTTTCTTGGCCAAAGCGCTTAGTTAGTTTTACTTTGACAGTGTTTAATGTTAAATAAACTAGTGTTTCACGCAAATACTGCCTTGGTGGCTCACTTTTTTATTTTTATTACTGTTTACAAGTTTTTGAGCCATTTGGCTTGTTTTTTGTTATATTTTATTTATTTTGAGCTCAGTGACTTGTTCAATGCTGTTGTAAGTTGTGGTGTGTGCTCTGTTAAATGCATCCTTATCAGTCATGAATGGGGCTTTGAATGGTGACATTAGCCAGGGCTCCAGATGATAGCTGGAGTCACCTGTTGCTGTGTAGCGAGAACACATTAGCAATATATGCTAAACAGTATTGCAGCACAGAACAACATGTTCATGTATAGTTATACCTACCAAGTAGTAGACTCTTGGGGATGTCACCCTCCTGAAACATAAAACCAAAGCCGCAAGCAAGCAAGCGGTAGACTCTCCACCAGTTTATTGAACATAAGTGCTTTCACTAACTTAGATAAGTCAGCTTCTTCAGCCAAGTAAAAAATCACAAATACCCAGTTTAAAAATGATTGCAAAAAAAGGCTAATCCAATGAGCTAGCAACCCAAAAACGTGATGACCCTCCTGAAACATTACCGTTAGGCCACTTTCCCACCTTATAGTAGCTTTATGGACATTATCAGGGGGTGCTGCCATAAAGTTAATGATGGGGACATCTGTGTAGCATACTGCCTAATAATTCAGCAATGACAAACCATTTTGGTTGTAGTGAAGTTCAGCAACTATGCCACTAGGAGTTTTAATTGGCATGTAGATGCAATTACACTGAGGACATGGGAAAATGTATATAGTATAAAACTGTTCCATAGTAGCCTGCTACTTTTGTGATGTAGTTTAGAAGTGGATGTAGTTATCCACCTTGGTACACATGACTGCCAAGAAATGTCACAGAACACAACTAGTGGCTGTCTGGGACACCGCTACAGTATCAGCCATATGCCACTAGAATGTCCCAGATGTCAGTATACCAAGGTTCATACAAACCTTTGTTTCTACATTTATTATGTTACCCCAAAGGCTGCATGAAGACATGTGGGGCACACAGATCTCACACATACAGCCTACACCAGTTCTTTGTCTAGCCTATATCTGTCTTTAATCTCTTGGTGAGCGAGCTGGTTCAACTGCAGCCTGGCTCACTGCTATTCCAGTTGTCTTTGGATAATAGGATGCCTTCAGGGATCATTTTCTAACATCAATTTCAGTAGTCTGGCCTGCTGTAATGGATTATTTCTGTTCCGTGTTTCACAGATATACTGTAGAATCTGCAAATTCTAGAGATTTGTAAGTTTTGACAATTCTATTTGGCCTCTGTCATTCCCTTTCCAGAATATTCCACCAAAATCATTGCTCATTCTTTATTTCTGTGTGGTACACATGTTGTATTTCAGAATCGGGCATGCATTGGTGGAGGATGCAGTTACACTACAGCATGCTCAGTATAATATACACTGTTCTTCTGATTGTTATGGTACCTCTTGAACCCAGTTTGCCAAAGGTCTCCTTTGGCATACTACGCCAGTACAAGTTTCTTTTGGGATCTGGCCCAATTGCAATGCTCATGACCCCTGCTAATAAGTAATTTGGACATATTTAAACATTACTTACTATATACAGAAGCAAGGTGTTACTGTATACCATTAAGGCAAGCTATAGTGCAGTGAATTATACACATTAAATGAGCTACATATTATGAATTCAGGTACTACCATGATTCAGAAAGAGCTAATGTGTGTGCAAAGTTATGCATTGTAATTGCAGTACATTGTGGTTTGAGATGTGTCATAGCAGAAGAAAGTCCACTGCATGCTTGGGGAAGCACAACTTGAGACCCAGGAATGTGGCAGTGTTAGTGTTGTATACATGACTCACACCATTCCCCTACACATATGGACACACACATAAACCCTCCAAATGGGCATTAATGGAGAGTACAACAAAATGTGTATCTGAGGTAGAGTGTAGATGCTTTTTTCTTCTCCTGTCTGTGCCATCAGCCATTTACCATGACTCAACCAACAACATCAGGTACTTGTCAACAGTCTCTTCCTCATCAATAGTCACTGTAACTCAGATGCATTCACCCTTAAATGGAAAAAAATGAAACTTTACACACAGCATACAAAAAAGATATACACACTAGTCTTATAAAACCAACAATACACATCATAATTAACCCCCTACCAATGAAATCTATCATCATTAATATGAAAAGAAGAATAAAAACCCTAAAAACACTATTGCATTTTCCCCCAAATTTCTCTCTCATAAAAAATAAAAAAATTGTAGAGACTTCTGTCTTGGTAATACAACCATTGAAGTCACTTCTCATAGCAAATTATAAAGGATGATTGATAGTGGATGATAATTACATTTGACCTGCATATACAAAACTGCACAAGAAAAACTCACCAAAAACTAGAGATTCTTTATAGACCCAAAAGGTTTCTCACCAACGTAACTAAAACTACACTTGTTACTACTTATCTCATCCCCACACTTCTTTATGGCACTCCTATCCTTACTAACCTTCAGGCATCACAAAAATCAAAGCTTGAACAATGCCATAACAAAGTGGATAAATTAGATCTACCCCAGCTTCTTATCACATATAAAATTAGCCAACATCCATCTGCTTTTCCAGCACTATATAACATTCTACACAACTTTGTTCCCATTCACTCATTATGATCCAATGACCAAAAACTCCTGTTTGCCCTCAAACCTATCAGATCTGCTTGGCATTGTCTGTATTCATACCACTTTGCTAAGGCCTGGAACTCCTTACCTGTATCCATCAGGTCAATACCCTCCCTCCCATCCATCAAAACCATGCTGCAAGACTTCCTAACCAAAAGATCTCTCTGTTCTTGCTCAACACCAGGATAAACTATATCTCTTAAATGTGAACAAGTATCTATTCATGTCTTAGACCTCCTTACTCTCCCTTTTTCAGTTTCTCTCCCCTAGCTGTCTCTCTATAAATATATCATAAGCCTGCTTTTCTCTTACTTCATATTGCAATTCCTGTTTGTATTATACTAATTTGCCATTAATTTCTCTACAAACTAGCAAAAATTTCTCTAAATATTAAATCATTGTCATTATTTTATCTATTCTTAACTGATATTTTATATGCTGTCTAATTTAATATAATTAACTAAACTGTAGTTTTTTTTGTATAATTTTTAAAGATTGCAAAATTATTGTTCTTAAAATATTTTGTAATACTTTGGAGCTTTTCCCTTTGGACCTCCTCCAAAAATGGGCTCCAACCTAGTCAGTCTTTCTTGATAATAAAATGTCAATAAATATATAATAAATAATAAATAAAAATACAAAACATAACTATCCAATGAAAATAAGGCATTAATTAATTGGGCATAAATCCCTATGTCACAAGATGGCTGGCCAACTGGCTCATTGACAGAACCCATACAGTGAAAGTAGCCAACTCCAAATCCGACTTCAGACCAGTGACAAGCAGACTACAACAGGGTTTGGTCCTGGGTCCCCTCCTGTTTGGTATCTACTTCTCAGAAGTCCAGGCTAATACAGCTGGTCTCTGGCTAATGAAGTTCGCAGACAACTGCAAACTAGGAGCCATAATAGATTTGCCTAAGGATGTGGACATTCTACAAAGAGGCCTCACTGAAACTGATGCTTAGTGTCAAAGTCATGGTCTAAAGCTCAATCTCAAGAAGTGCATTGTCATCCCCTTTGAGAAAAACAATGCACCCATGAACAATCACATAGGCGGCAGCCTACTAAACAATGAAAGTATGATAAGAGACCTTGGGGCACAGGTGGACAGTAGTCTCTCCTTTGCTAATCACATCGCCACAGTAGTCAGGAAACCGTTCTACATGGCACACCTCATCACAAAGGGGTTCTCCTCCAGAAAAAGAAAAGGCCTCGTTCCTCTCTACTCATCCCTCATCAAACCATCAGAGTACAATGCCCCATTTGGCATGTACCTCATAAGACATCTACAACAACTAGAAAGGTCACAGAAATACGTCACTAAGAGGATTACCAGCCTCAAACAGATGTCATACACAGACCATCTCAAAAAACTCCAGCTCTACTCCATCACATATCGCCTACTCAGAAGCGACCTCTGCCTAACATACAAAGCCATGTCTAACACAGACCTGATGGACATGCTACACTTAAAGAAATCCCAATTTCTCTGGGCCACATGCTCCAGGAGCCTAAACTTTGTCACCACAATAAACAAAACATGCTGGAGGGATAGATTCCTGTCCCAGAGACTTCCCATGCTCTAGAGACTTCCCTTGCTCTGGAACAGACTACCCATTCAAGTCAAGCAAAGCTCCTCATTAGCCCTCTCAAAGAGAAATCTTGACAACTGGATGGGAAACAGGAAATTCACCCCGGGGATCACTTCTGTGGCTCTGCTCGACAGGGGCACAGGAAAATAATTTTATTGGGTGGTGGAAGCCAGGAAACCTCTTTTGGCTAGGCTTATATAGGCCCTAGGGCCAATAGCCTAGTGCTTACCTATGAACCTAATAGCAAAGTGGGCTAGAAACCAAAACACTACATAAACAGTATTAATCCAACTAAAACTTATAACTAAACTATTATCCTAAAACAAATTAACATGTCATAAAAGTACTGCAACTTACTATACAACTTCCAGTACAGTGCACGCTCATGCGCACACACACACACACACACACACACACACACACACACACACACACACACACACACACAAAGACACACAAACACACACAAACACAATTTGAATCAGAATATTATTTTACTCTTGATCTACAAATGAAATGCACATTTTCATTGGCTTTATACATCAACACTGATTCTGATACTACATACAAATTTAACATTTTACAACATTCTAAGGACATTTTTATTACTTTTTGGGTCCCTCACACCTGTCAGTCACTGCAGCTCTGTATCTTTGTTTCCTAACTGAGTGGTACATAGCAACACAGAAATCAGCATCCAGCAGCCTATTCCTGGCAAAAAAGTCAGAATCATAGGATCATAGGAAGTTACTAGGCTAATGCCTCTAGGGCCCTTACAAGCCTAGTCAAGTTCTATCCTTATTTCCATGATCAGCATCTATTGCCCCTGTCCAAGAGGGACACAGGTGGAACCTCCATTGTGAATTTACAGTTACCCATCCAATTGTCCAGATTGCATTTGAAGAGGGCCAATGAGGTGCTCTGTTTGGGATGAAGTGGGAGTCTGTTCCAAAGGTGTGGTAACCTCTGGGAGACAAATCTGTCAGTCCAGCAGGTTCTATTAATGTCACATACCAGGTTAAGGTCTTTAGAACGAGTAATCTGTGTACCATTTGACTTGCGGATATGCAGCATTTCCAGTAAAGCAGAGTCAGAGATTGCCTTATATGCAAGGCAGAGATCATCTCTGAGTAGTCTGTATGAAACAGAATAAAGTGACAGTGATTTCAGATGATCCACATAGGGCAGATGCTAATGACCTTGAATTTTCCTTGTGAGGAACCTCTGTCGTCTCTCCAATTTCTGCAGGTACATGGAAAAGTACATACCAAAAGGGGCATTGTACTCAGTTATTGGCCTGATAAAGGAAGAGTTCAGGGAGGTTATAACTTTTTTCTGGAGGCAATGCCCTTACTTATGAGATGGCCAATATAGAATGCCCTTCTTACCACTGTGGAGATATGGTGACCAAACGTAAGGTTGCTGTCAACCTGTATGCCCAGATTTCTCACCACTGAGCGCATACGTAAGATGTTGCTATTGATGTGGTAGTTAGCAGGAACATCGCTCTTACCAAAAGGGATTATAATACCTTTTTTGCATTGAGTTTAAGGCCATGGCTTTGTCACCAATCATATGTTTGTGTAAGACCCTCTTGTAGGATGTTGACATCATTTGGAGGTTCTATGACCACTCCCAGTTTGCAGTCATCAGCAAACTTTGTCAGGAATAGTGTCAAAAACCTTGCTAAGTCTAGCTGGCTGCATGTACAGATTTCCCCTCATCCAGGGCCTTGGTGACTGTCTCAAAGAAGTCCACCAGGTTTAACAGACATGATCTCCTTTTGACAAATCCAAACTTGAGTAGGGTCAAGTGTTTGGAGATTACCAATGTCTTTGTTGATAAGGATAAGTCCTTAGGGGTAGAAGTGTATTGGAGTGGTACAAAGGCTTGTCACTTGCTTTTGTGGATGACATTACCCTCATAACCCCAAGCTCCCTGAAGGCAGATGCTGCTTTCCTTCTTCAGTCGTCCATGGGAACTGCATGCCAAATGTCCCCAAGCATATTGCTCCCTATGCCCTCCACCCCAACAAAAGTGAGCAAGCCCCACCTTATCTTTCTTCTCCTTCACTAACCACCACCTCTAACCTGGGTTGTTACTCAATCCTGAGTTGGCTGAATGAGTCATAGTCAAGGCTTCATCCTTTTATGACATGGAACAAGCAACAGCATTATCAGACTTGATTGGATTTGACCAAAATAGGCTTGGGCATCCTCATTAAAAAAAAAAAAAAACTCTGGTTTATGTACCAGTGAAACCTATCACTGGAACAGCTGCTCTGCCACAAAAGCATATGTTGCATGACACAGGAGCAGAATCTCCCCATTATGCAGTACATAAGCATGTGTGAGCACTTATTCACTCACACACACATGCAGGCCCACACATACACATGCACACATGAACACATGAACACTGCATCGATGGACCCAGACAATACCCCCAGATGCCTTCTAAATAACATGAAACATGACCTGTCAGGCCCTGTGGAATTGCTATTTAACCATAGATCCCAAACAGGCTTCATGCCTAATGAATGAAATAACAGCAATAGTCATCCCTCTGAACAAATGTAGGCCATTTGCAGACCATGGAAACTACAGACCCATAAGTCTCACTACTCTCATATGCAAAGCCATGGAAAGAATTATCATAGAAATGATCAATAGTGGCTTAGAAACCTCCAAACACTGGACCAACCCGATTTGGTTTCTTCAAGGATAGGTCATGCCTACAACCTGGTGGATTTCTTTGTATACAACAAAAAAATGGAAATAAGGGTAGAACTTGGCTAGGCTTGTAAGGGCCCTAGGGCCATTAGCCTAGTAACTTCCTATGATCCTATGATCATATGATCCTATGACTTTCTTAGCCAGGGATAGGCTGATGGATGCTAATTTCTGGGCTATTATGTCCCACTCAGTTAAGAAACACAGATACCAAAGCAATGGATGAAGGCAAATGGTTTACACTGCCTACCTTGACCTAGTCAAGGCATTTGACACAATATCCAACTCAGGAACTTTTGACAAACTTAAGAGGTTAGGTATAAAACCTTATGTCACCTGGTGGATAGCCAGCTGGCTCACAGTGTGGTCCTAGGAATATAGAATTGGAGAGTCTGCGTCTAAGTGTGGTCATTAAAAAGTGTAGTCCTTCATTAATCAGTCCTGGGACCATTCCTTTTTTGGCATTTACTTATCTGAAGTCAAAGCCAATGTCAAGAGCCTCTGGCTTACTAAATTTGCAGACAATTACAAATCAGGAGCAGCCAGAAATTCCACACTAACACTAATGTTCTCCAGGAAGGGCTGACACAGACAAATAACTTGTGTCAGAGCCATGGACTAAAACTAAATGCCAAGAAATGCATAATAGTATCGTTTGAGAAGTCATCCATCCCTGGTAACTATCATATTGACAAAGCAACCCAAAGATTCAACCCAGTAGTCAGGGACTTGGGGACAAGCATAGACGTTTACCATTACATGTCTACAGTAGTGAGGAAATCATTCTATGTTGCACAATTTACAAACAAAGGTATGGCATCTAGGTTCAAAGAGGTCATTATTCCACTGTATTCAGCATTATTCATCAGAACTATCATTTAATGCAATGCCTCCTTTGGTATGTACCTAACTAGGCACATCCAACAATAGGAGTATCCACAGAGGTTCCTCTCTAAAAGAATACAGGGTGTAAGTAACATGTCCTCTGCTGACCGCCTCAAAGCCCTAGCCCTATATTCTGTCTCCTACAGCCTGTGGAGGAGTGATCTATGTCTGGCATACAAGACATTGTCAGAACCCACCCTGATGGATTGCCTGCATATGCACAAAACAAACATCACCAGAATTACCCATTCTAAAGACTTAATCCTTGCCTGTGATATAAATAGGACCTTCTGGAGAGACAGGTATGTATCCCAGAGACTACCCCTTCTCTGGAATAGGCTTCTCATCCATGTGAAGTAGAGTTCCTCCCTAACTCAATTCAAGTGCAACTTGGGATGATTAGTTGGGAAACAGGAAATTCATCCCTGGTTTGGCACATGTGTTTCTAACGGACACAGACAGGTGGTAAGTGGTTCATCTCCTAAGCCCCTGCTTGTAAATGTTTAATCTCTCAAGCCCCTGCTTGCACTTATCAAAGGTAGCATAATTTATTAGAGATTTGGGATGCATAGTTAGGCTTAAAAAGGCCCTAGCTTTCATTAACCTGGTGCACATCTAGGAACCTATGAATTGAGCGTGCAGGCACACACACACACACACACACACACACACACACACACACACACATGCAAGTGCACATGGCAGCAGTTATCCAAGAATCTACCTCCATACTATGCATATAATTACTCATTATAAAAACTTTTAGTTATAAACTTTTTTATTAACTTCAAAGACAAATTCTAAAACTAAAGTGTTTACCTTTAAATAAAGTGAATTATTAAACACCATCAGTAGATCACACCCAAGATGTTTCTTTAACAAATGAAAGGGACAGAAGTGCTTAGGAAAGCATTTCATGCAATAACTTAAACAATTGTAAGCCAGCATACTTTCATGATTTTTACTGCTCTTGTCCCCTGACTATAAATAAATATTTTAGCAAGATCATCAGGTCATTTGGTACTTCATGAGCGCATAAAAACTTCAGACATATATATTGTTTATTATCTCATATCTACAAGTATATTAAAGTCAGGCACTTATATTGCAATGCCAGCTTAAGAAACCATTAGGTCCATATATTCAGAGCTAGGAAGCTATTTCATTGACTAGCCAGGTTATCAGTTGTGCCCAAGATGGTTAAGTGAGAGTTGACATAACTGCCACCTGAAATGAAGCCTCAAGAGAAACAAAATATACCTCAGTAAAAATAATAAATGTGTGGATGTTTGTTTTACAGAAAACAGTTTAGACTTGCTTGGAAACCATGGAACCTGCAGTTGTTTCCTTAAGAATATGACTATCTTGATGTTTGTTGACTGTTCCATAGACTGTGTCAATCCAGTCCACTTTGGCCCACTACAGCCCCAAGCAGATTGTAATCTACTACATGCCTCTTTTCCCTGGCCTTAAACTTAATACCAGCCCTAACATTAAACATAATGCTAAACCTGCATCACATCATAAATCTAACCATAACCTAAAGTTGTCCCTGTCTACTCAAACTTTAAAACCAGTCCCAATCGAATTCTCATTTCTCACTATAAAGTTACTTTTTCGTGCAAACTATGCAGCAGTGGCAGTTGACAAAATGACATTTCAAATAGCAATGTAGGATTAGAACAAAGTATGTGTAGCCATAACAATTCGACACAACCACTTTTTTTCAAACTGTCATTAATTAACTACCCCTCTTCCAGTCCCGTGTTCAGAAAGCAGTCATGGCACTTTTGTGCTAAATCTGTATCAAATGAAAATGACTAGCCAGTGCTAGTTTATTTGTTCTGCTGCCATCTGAGACCAATTCCATGTTTGTGAGACTCTTTAGTGTAAGCATGTCAGTATTAAGAAATTTGCAATTATCCACACTAATCGACTTTTATAAATGTTAAATTTTGGTGTATCTGCAATTTGTTTTATGTTTTGCCATGTTTCGTTACACAGATCATCATTTTAGTCTCTTTATAACCTCCATGCAACCTAATAAAAAGCATCTAATTTGTATATTTGTTGGGTTATGCCTTAAAAGTACCCTTTTAATCAACTCACAAGCCTGACACAAAACATATATACAATATTTAACTAAATTATGCACACAATAAGCAGACACAAATCCATGTATTTATTGTGTTGGAAAATGCAACACTGCACAGTTGTTCAAAAATTACACTTTCTGATTAAGTAGTATTATATGGTACTTTTGCACAACATCAAAGGGATATGTCATTGAGACAGCAAGAAGGAAAACTGCAGGTTCTGAATTAGTGTTATTCCCAGAATTAATGGAAATGAAAAGTCCTCCCCTCCACAGACCATCAGTTTAAAAATCATTTTAGTGATGTATGGGTCATTATATAACTAGTGGGCAAGGGATCAGTTAATAGATAAACATATGTAGAGATTTCCTAATAATGTATAAGAGCTGACCCATTAGAAACACGTTAGCAAAGATGAGATCTCAACATAGAATGTTCTTTTGGAATGTTGCATGGCAGTGCCTACAACTGAAGATCGCATACCATTAAGTCTACTCAAAACCACAAGACCATTTCCAAGCCATAATCTCTCAGACTAAGTTAGCAAGAATATCATCTTGGGCAGAAAGAGTGAACAAAATTAACTGCAAATTTATTGTTGAACACTACATGGCCACTTTACAGCAATTGTTTTTTTCTCACTTGCTGTATCATCATGCCGATCTAATGCAAAACAGACTTCTTTATTATCATTTTCCCTAAACAATGATTTCCCCTTTCAGTTCACAAAGTTTTTACATCCATTTTCTGAAATGGATGTGGAAATGTAAAACATTGTCATATGTATAGTTGCCATCACATGCTAAAATGTTAAAGAAATACTGAGTGAAAAGTTTAAGACAGAGCAGAAGCCCAGGTCATCCCTGAAAGGAGTGCATGGATTAGCCAATTTACATAGTTAATAGACAAACAAGCAAAGACCAACAAAGCCAGCATACCACTTCTCATGGGGGTACTCAGAAGTACTTGTCAGGTTGAATGACTTGCTTAGAATTATTTAGTTTATAAATGGAAGTTGAGGGTTTCAAACCCACAATTACAGGAAGAAACTCATTAGCATTTCCTAAACACATCCCTTAACTGCTGTATACTGCCAGATCCAAACAGCATTTCAGTAGTAAATGAAAAAAAGGAAAAATATTACTTATTAGAACTCATTGGGATGGTTAAGGTTGCTCCACATGTGAGCTTAAGGTTAGTGTTAATATTATAAACTAAGAAGACAGCACGATAGTCAATATTGTAGTACACAATGAGTACAACAAACAACACAACACAACAACAAATACCACTGTCTTTCTAGTTGCCCGCCTCTTATGTTAATCTGACCATATATCTCATTTCTCTCTACTTTCACTGGCTTATGTGAGTAATCACAAAACCATCACTTTTGAAATCCCACCCCTTCAGTTATTTAAATTTATTGGCCATCCTACAGTATTTCATAGTACCAAAATACAAAAGTAACCACCCCTTTCAGTCCATCTTGCTGTTTTAAAAATAGTAACTCTCCACTAAACCTTAACTTTTTAAACAGGTAAAACTCAAGTTACCTACTTTCATATCTAACTTCTCTAGTGCAAACTGCAGAGTGCATTCTTTTCAATCTTACCTTTAAGCATCCCTGTTACTAGCACTTTCTCTAATACCTAAAAGATCATCTCTACTTGACTCCAAGTAGACTTTTCTCTATCTGTTAAACCTAGCACTTGCTCCTACAGTACTTATTACCTTGATACGGCACTCTTATAGATAGCACCACAAAAAGGCAAACCCGCACTTCTCGGTCACCCACATCCCCGGAATCTCTTTTAAAGTTTTTGTCTAGTCCTTCTAGCATGTCGAGGGATCAGTTGCTAGTGTCCTCTCCTGCTCAGCTGGTGAACCTGGGAATATTGAGGCAATGTTACAATTGCCTCATGTACACAGACAACCCTCTCCTCCTCCCACAAAACACAAATACATGCGAGAGATGCAACTATACGGCCAAACTGGAGGCTGAGCTCTCTCAACATAGGACTGGCAAGACCAGTCAGGAGGAGAAGGTTACCACACACACTATAGACCCAGTCTCACATAGTACCATCACAACCTCAAATCATACACATAAACACACAAAGACATACTCGGCTCTGATCAAAAATCTACCAAAACAGCAGAGGCCACCAAAGCAGACACCCAAACAACCACCACCTCAGAACACAACACCTGCAACACATAGACCTCACAGTCAGAGTGTCAAACAGTCACAGCCCTTAAGGCCAAACACAATGCCAGACACACTAGTCATTGGTGACTCCATAGTCAGACACACTGACGCCCGCCACCAGACTGAGTAAGGAGAAGGTCACAGTAAGCTGCCTGTCGGGTGCTAGAATCCGCCACATAACGCAAGCACTCAGGTCTCTCAACAGCAGGTACAAATACGACTCAGTCATTGTCCACGCTGGTGTAAACGACCTGAGACGCACCTCCTTGGACTACATGAAAAGAGACATTGAGGAGCTCTCTGATTATGTAGCCCAGGCAGGTATGACCCTGACCTTGAGCAGTATCCTACCTTCACCAAGAATGATGCCACAATACAGAGATAAGATGATCAGCTTTAACAATTGGCTTAAACTCTGGTGTCATTCAAAGGGGATCCAATGTCTGTCTGCCTGGGATGACATGCTGGACAAGCCAAAAGGACGGCTTGCACCTGTCACCCTGGGATTCCGGATATTGGCAAAGGCTCTTGCCACCCCATAGTGCCTTTTTAGGCAAGGCTCAAATTCTAAACCTACCACCCTAGAACACAAAAAGGAAAAAAACTAAGGGTAATGCTGCTCAATGCCAGAAGTCTAAATCTCAAAATGCGAGGCCCTTCTCAGTATGGAGAACATCGATGTCTGTGCAGTGACAGAAACCTGGTTCAAGGCTCCTGAGAGCACCCCAGCACTATCAGGTTTTACCTCTGCTCCGCCCCAAAATCCGGACAATACCAAGAAAGGAGGGGGTATCCATATTCATCAAAGACACCCACACCTCAAGACTGGTGGCAACGCACGATGCATCGGAGACCATCCAGGTGCAATTAACCATAGGCAAGACTGCTCTGCAAATTGTAGCATGTTACAGGCCACCTCACAAACTCAGGAACCTCACATGGCCTTCCTGAAAACACTAGAGGGATAAATGTATCACCAAACACCATCATACTAGGTGACTTCAATTACCCTAATATAGACTGGGAACACTACTTAAGCCCAAACACCCTAGCCCAAAAGTTCCTGGAATTCATAAACTCAAATGCCATGGAACAACTAGTCACCATCCCCACAAGAGGAGAAAACATACTTGATCTCATCATCACGAACATGGGAGCACAATGTTCAACACGGAAGTATACCCCTCACTGGTGAGATCAGATCACAAACTAATCTCGCTGGAGGTCCTCATCCCACCCCACCTGAAATAAAAAGACCACAGTAAAGAACTTCACTTCACACTTCTAAAGACTAGTGTGGTCTCAAAACAGTACTCAAGCCGCTGAATCACTTACAAATGCCTTCTACCAGCACCTGCAGGACTGCATGGATAAGGCAATCCCAAGCAAAACAAAGACTCTTTGTACCAAAGGCAAGCGTCCAGTCTGGTGGACCCCAGCCATAAACAAACTCTACAACAAAAGGAGGAAGCTACTACAAGATAGAGCAAAATCCTTAAAAGGTAAGACACCCTTGATCACTATAAGTAAAGCTCTCATAAAATCATCCAAAGCAAATTTTGAGAGAAAAATAGCTAAAGACTCAAAAGACAATCATAAGGCCTTCTTTAGCTATGTTAGAAACCTGGGAGGAACCTCCCAGATATGCTCAGAACTAGTTCAAAATGATGTGAAGATTACTGATCCTACAGACATTGCCAACATACTGGCTGACAGGTTCAGTGCAAACTTCTCAAAAGGAGAGATATCTATAGCGATTGCAGCCCCAAACATCTCCAACGCCCAAGTGAGAACTGCTCTCTCCAAAGCAAAAACACAGCATCCATGGGACCTGATGGTGTCCCCGGCTGTGTGCTCCACAAACTCAATGAGGAATTAAACCCACAGCTAGGACAGCTGTTTAATCATAGTCTTACCTCTGGATTCCAGAGTGGCGCACTGCAACTGTGGTCCCACTTCACAAAGGCGGTGCCTCCACCAACCCTGGAAATTACCGCCCATTAGCTTGACAAGCCTTATCTGCAAAGCCATGGAGAGGATCATAATGGACCTCATAAATAAAGACATAGGGAATTTGCAGACTTTGGATCCATCCCAGTTTGGCTTTGTCAAAGGCAGATCATGCCTTCTAAACTTGGTTGACTTTTAAACAGTCACCAAAGCCATTGATGAGGGAAAGGCAGTCCATACAGCCTACCTCGATCTGGCGAAGGCCTTCGATACAATACCACTCGGGTATCATTGAAAAACTCATCAGCTTAAATGTTAACCCATACATCACAAGATGGGTTGCAAACTGGCTGAGTGACAGAACCCACAGGGTCAGAGTTGCTGGCGCCATGTCAGACTCAAAGCCTGTCACAAGTGGTGTACCACAGGGCTCAGTCCTGGGCCCACTCTTGTTTGGCATCTACTTTTCAGTACAAGCAAACACAGGAGGGTTATGGCTGACAAAGTTTGCAGATGACTGCAAACTGGGCCATAGTAGAAAACACATCTGACACAGATATCCTTCAGAAGGGTCTCACAGAAACGGATAACTGGTGCCAGAGCCATGGCCTAAAGTTAAATGCCAAAAATGCATAGTCATACCCTTCGGGAAAAACAAGGTTACCCCTAGCTACCAAATAGGTGGCAATCCACTGAGCATAGAAGAAGTTATCAGGGACCTGGGGACCCAGGTTGATAGTAGTCTGTCATTCGACACCCATGTAGCTAAAGTAGTTAGGAAGACCTTCTACATTGCCCACCTTATCATGAAGGGATTCTCATCTAGATCAAGGGGGGTCATAGTCTCATACTCATCACTCATCAGACCAATGATTGAGTACAATGCCCCATTCAGAATGTATCTGACCCGACACTTGCAGCAGCTGGAGAGGCCACAAAAGTTCCTCACCAAAAGGATAAAGGGTCTCAAACATCTGTTCTATGCTGCCCGACTGAAAGAACTCCAGCTCTATTCAGTCGCCACCGCTTGCTCAGAGGTGACCTTTGCCTAACATACAAGGCCATGTCAAACCCAGATTTGATGAATATGCTTCACCTCAAAAATCTAGATCCGTCAGAGCCACAAGGGCGGAGACTTAAACCTCGACACGGCTGTTAATAGGACGCTGGAGGGATAGATTCATCACCCAAAGACTCCCTATGCTGTGGAATAAAATCCCGGTATATGTGAGGCAGAGCACCTCGCTGGCCTTGTTCAAGAGAAATCTTGACCAATGGATGGGAGATCGCAGATATACCCCAGGGATTACCTCAGTGTCACTGCTCAACAGAGGCACAGCAAAATAATGGGTATAGTTCCCCATACTAAAGGGGTGGCGTAAGCCACAAAACTATGGGCTAGGCTTGTAAATGCCCTCGGGCAGATAGCCTAGTATGAACCTATGAACCTATGAACCTATGAACACTTCGATCACTGATATTACAAAAATGCACTTTTTCAAATGAGTTTGCAATAAAGGAAATTCATCTTTGCTTTCCTTTGAGGTATAGCAACGCTCCCTATATTAAAGAGGAGAGGGGAAGTAAGGAAGCAAAGACGGGCATGGAGGGAATGAAGGCTTTGCTCACCACATTAATCTGGAATTTACATTGCCCTTCAGTTTCATTATTTTGAATCTACGCAATATTTGAAATCTTGACATATACATGATAATAACAGAAAACCAATCATAAGTCTTCTTACTTGCTTAGACCTTTATGCTTGTATCCTCTCTCCTGCAATGCATGCTTTGTAACAAGATAAACTTGGAATGTTTTTACATGAGATTAATTGACAGTAAGTGTATCCATTGATAACATTTTGCACACAAAATGAACAGACATTGTATTTATGTATAACAAACTGATATAAGCTAGCTTTCAAGACAAAAAGTCTACCCCGGTAACAGATTTAAATAAATAAATGTACTCCTTATGGCACTTGTATTTCTCATTTTCCAAACGTATTGTGGCTGTACAAGCAGCTTTACTTATCACAGTACCTATAGAGGTGGTAATAGAGCAGTATGATCACGGCCTTACTTAACATTCTCATGTGTGAATACACTTAAATGACTGTTTTAGTCAACATAGCTCTCCCAAAGATTTTGAAGCAAATATGATCATAATGCATCAAGGTAAGAGGGTGCATAGGGCAGAGGGTTGGTCTCTTAAATGTCTTTGGTTTTCACAGATTTGAACAAGAAAAAAAAATATTTTAAATAAGTAGTAAAGTATCAGCTTTTAAACTTGCAATCATATTTTTTTTTCAGAAAGTGTATTGTAACATCAATACAAATATTCACTGTTTTCATTGTAACATAAGTACAGATATTTTCTAGTCACGCCTAAGCTGGCATTTCACTCCTGCAAACTGCAATATTATATCACACTCACTTGTATCCTACCCAAAACCATTGTGTAGTGCATTTATCCTTCTTATATCTGCTTGCTGATATTTCCATATACTTAATTGTTTTACCTCAAATCTTATTTACTCTTCAAAAAAAAAAAAAACTTAATGTCCATCAGCTTTTGGTCCATTTCAGTGCATTACTTAATTATTTTACCTTAAAACCCATTTACTCCGCAGAAAAAAAAACGTAATGTCCTCCAACTTTTGGTCCATTTCAATGCATTACACCTTGTATCTCCCTATATTTCTGCTTACTGCAAAAATCATTTTTGCATATGTTTCTTATAGAATTGTTCCTGTGTTGCTCTTAGAATTATCACTTATCCATGCATTGCAAAATGTATGTAAAGGTTGTAGAAATGTAACTTATGGCAGTATCCATGCATTGCAAAATGTTTGTAAAAGTTGTAGAAATGTAATTTGTGGTACCTGAATTGACTTTTACAGTCTAAACTGTCCAATGCAATAATATAATATCTTGTACTTGTATAACTTGTTTTTTTTATGTAACCATATAATTTAAATGGAACTTTTTTCCCCAGACCTCCAGTTAAAAGGGTTTATTTTTCAGCCCAGTCAGACCTTCTCAACCAGCAAAAACAATAAATAAATTACTAAATACATAAAATATCAATTTCTGACTAAATATAATCAGTTTTTAAAATTAATTAAGTAATTATTTCATTCACTCATTCTTTCATTCTATGATTACCAAATTAGTCCATGCAGGGTCATAGAAGAGATAAGACTATTGTGGCATTCAGTATATACCAGGCACAGCATCTTAGCCTGAGGAAGTCGCCAATCCACTGCATGATATACAAACACAGATTGCACAAACACAAACACACTCACACACACACACACACACACACACACACACACACACACACACACACACACACACACACACACACACACACGGATCTAGGACACTTGAACGAATACACACTTTACCGAACATTAAAATCACCTGCATAGGCTGTCAAAGGTGTGACTGCATGAAAACACAAGTTATAGAATCTGCAATTACCGAAAGTTGTCACCATAGTTCACTTAATTACTGCACCTTTAAATAATCTGCAGACACTTCACAATGCATACTAACGTACTAACAAATTCAGTGGTGGATTTCTGTAGGTTACCACCTGGTGTTTTAGGTCAGGTCTATCATACAGTAAAGTTGCAGCGTGGAGGTGAAGGGTTGGTAATGGAAGGATATATCTATCAGTTGGAGAAGTAGACCAAGACAAAAAAGTATTGGTGCTGTAAGTATAAAGCAGCAGATAAATGTAAAGGCAGAGCAATTACAATTTCCGTAACTTCAGGTGAAGAGCTTGTGAAGTCAGTGGAACACTGTCACTCAGGAGAGCCTCAGGAAGTGGAGAAGTACAAGATATTGACAGAATTAAAGGAGAGGGCAGCTTACTCAAGGGACCTGACCTGTGTTATAGTAGATGACGCTGTAGTGTCTACTTCTTTAGATTGTGCAGCACATTTGCCAAGTAGAAGATCAATGTTACAGACTGTAAAGAGAATTCAAGCTAAGAATAGAGGAGTGATGTTTGGATTAACAGTCTCATTAGATGATATTACATACCTCTCAACTGTCCCTAATTTTCAGGGACATCCCTGATTTTGACTCAAATTTTTGCTCTGTCCCTCTGAATCCCTCCTACAACTACTGACTTTGGGCAGAAAGGTGGTGAATTACATTTAATGAATAATGACAATAATTAGGAGTTATACACTTCTTCTACTTCAGAAAAGGTGTATCAATTCATATGCTCTGATTCTCTCAATGTTTCAACTTAATAGCACTAATATTTTAAAAGTGTCCCTGGTTGTCCCTGATTTTTTCTTGAATTTTCCCTGATTCTGTTCAAATTTGTCCCTGATTGGTTGAGAGGTCTGATATTAATCCAGATCATTTTCCCTTAAAAGAGAGAGTCTTTCTTAAGAAAATGATTAGTGATCATACTAAACAAAATACAGTTGTGTTGTTGACTATGCAACAGAATTTAAAGGATTTGAGTGTAGCTGACATCTGGTTAATGGATGGCACTTAATTTGCTAGGGATGCGGAATGCCGAAGTTGTACACCATGCATTCTGTTGTAAAGTACAGTGCTTATTGCAAAAGTGTACCATTAGTGTACTGTTTTATGAGGAAGAAGTCATTCCGCTCATATAATTTTATGTGACAATGCCTGTTTGAATTGTTGACTGACCAAGGTTTAACGCATGCTGTCAGTTTCATTTTATGCAATTTTGAGATAGCAGCTATTAAAACCATAAAGCGGAATGTAAACAATGTGGTCTGCAAAGGCTGTTGTTTTCAGTGCAGAAGAAATATCTGGCGTCAACTTCAAGTTCTTGGACTTGCTTCATTCTACAATTCAGACATACATTTCAGTATTGTATGAAACAGCTGCACTAGCATTCTTGGATGAACAGGATGTGATAAGCACATTTACGTTGTTGAAAGGCACATTTCCAGCTGAAGGAAAAGGCTTGCTTAAATATTTTGCAGAGTGGTATTTACTAGGTAAACATAGGGCTTTTTGCACTAGATCGACTACCTGCATGCAATTTTTGCCCATTTCCAATAAAATTTTGGAACATATCTGTGTAGAATGAGCTTAATCTGCCCAGAACTCAGAATGCTGTAGAAGCGTGGCACAAAAGATTGAAGTGTATAGCGGGAAAACATGTTTGGGATTTGTGTCACATTTTACTTGCTGTTGTTTGGGAGCAAAACAGGGTAGATGAGATTCGTCGCCGGCTTTGTGCTGCTTGTCCTCTGTCTCCTAAGAAGAAAGCATTAGTACACCAACAACAGCAGTTCTAGACCATTTGTGATCATAAGGGTCAGTATACTCAGCTACAGTTCGTGCAGGCTATTGCAACCCTCCTGAACATATAATCTTTATATTTACATGGTTGCCAGTGGATTTTCACATTTTTTGATAAACACCATTCTCAAAGTCTACTACTGTTGAATGTGCACTACAGGGAATCATTTCACTTTATTTTTAGTTGTTTTATACACTAGGGTGTAACTGCATTAATCTGCTGTATATGCATTCAGTGATTTGTGTGTCTGTTAACTGTATTTTCGGGTACAAGTGCTTTCGTGCTGTTATACTCGCCAGTTTGGGATTCGGTAACGTGTGTATTCGTTCAAGTGCCTTGGATCCACACACACATACACCTAAGGAAATGGAGGAATAGAGGGATATTGATTCAACTACAACACATATATGGCATGTGGAAAGAAATTGGAGCATGCAGCAGAAACCCACATGGACTCAGGGAGGGCATGCAGACTCTGCACAGGAACCTCCCCACCAAGAATCAAAATGCTTGCCTTCCTGAAATGGAGAATTAGTTCCCGATTTTAATAAATTGTTTTTCTGATTCATGAGGCAAAAAGTTATTAAAGAAATGGGAAGATAAGGTGCAATGGCAGCTTACGTTTATAATGAAGCTCTTAGTCGGACATTTCAAAGATGGTGGATTTTCTGGGTAGCTCAGGAAAGATGTGATGCTAATAATGTTATCCCATTAAAACATTAATGTTTGACATTTTCCTCCTGTCACTTACACTCACATTATGTACAGTTACGACACTAAATATTATGATCATATATGAGGCACATTTGACAATTATATATTTAATCAGAAAAAAATCTTATTGCACCAACATGTTCAGGTAATTCCTATACACATAAACACATACTGGCCAGCATTCAATTATGAAACATGATTCATCAATTAGTATTTCTCTAAATGTTCCACAAATAAAATAGATATTCCGTCAGCAGTAAATGATTACAGTTTAAAAAGAGGTCAAATACAGAAGATGAAAATTAAAATTGTGGTTTCCCACACTCTATGAAATGTATATATGTATATTTCCAACTGATATGTTTTTATCTGTTGAGTAATTATTGTTGAGAGATATAGGACAAGGCTACATTATTCTAATCACACATATTGGTATTGCATAATCAGGACCATGGAAAAAAATCCTGCTTTCACCAGATGCTGCATATGGTCAATGTCTTAACAACAAATGAAGAGCAGGCATGGGAAAAGATATATCTCATGCCATAACTAACTTGAAGCATGGGTAATAAGATAAGGAATCTGCTTATTATCCTCTCTGTCAATGTTTGAAAGGCATTTTCTACAGAAAATAAGACTTAGTTTTTTTTTTTTTTGCTGCTGCAGTCCAAAGCTGCCTGATTAAAGCTATTGCACAGATTGGCAATGACTGTCTCATGCTGTGTGAGGACCCAATAGCTACAAACTGACATATGGTTTGGGCCTATTCCAGACTGGTACCAGTTTCCCAGGCCATCTGTACAAGACCTAAAGGACATATTTGGAAGAGACCTAGAACTCACAAGCACTTTATTTTTATCACTAGTTCTGCTTGGAGCTGCAAGGCACTAGGCGCTAGGGAACTGTTACATTCTCTAAAGAGCTAGCCAAGAAGGTTTTGTTTAACAATGACTCATACAACTGTTTCTAATGTGTTTGCAGGAAAAGATATGATGTGCCAGACACATGTCGTGGGAACACTGAGACTAAAACTAAACAAAATGTGCCTGTGTTTTTTAATGATACCAAGATAATGGGTTTCCTGCTTCTTGCCTCATTAAATAAGGTGGTTTATATTTTATATTATTTGTTTCATATTCACTTATCATTATATGGTGTCACTCGGTGCTAACATGGTAAGGAAGTGACAGGATAGTAACATATTCTTTACATATCACCTTGTATGCAGCCTTAGATAATTTCATGAGTCAGTAGTCTGTGCTGTCCAGAAATCATGGAATATCTGTTCTTGCACAATATTTTCAGAGAAAACATAGAAAGCAGACATCAGACTACACTAACTTTTGGAAGTTGTATCTCATAAACATTACAGCTCACCCACTAAAATCCTAGACAATCTATCACAACAGTATCTTCTTTGAGTGACCCCCCCCCCCCCAATGTTTCTATGGCAGTAGTAGCTACATTTAACCTCGGCTTCAATACTTAACCGTGATTTTTTAGGAAATTCATGTGGTTCATATAAACAGAGTATAAGAGACACTGCTGTAATAAGCACTTGCACAGTCATAGGCAGAAACAGTGAAATAAAAATACCTGGAATACAAAGATGAAGACAGCACTGATTACTTATTCCCAATATGGACATTTAAGTGTTAGAATCTGAACCGATTTCTGTTGTTTTGTAGTGATGTGATCAATGTCTGTTTTAGAGCACCTGTCCTGGAACTGATTCCATCTTATGAGTTTGACAGCAAAAATTATTTAAATTGCCTTGAGCTTGTGTGACATCAGAGTATGTTACCTTATTAAAGAGATGCACTGTAAAATATTCCTTTCATGGGGTGACTGAGGGTTTGCCCCTGTTTTACCTATGCTATTACTTTCAAACATACTCGATGAAAGAGGATCATTTGTCAGGTTGTGCTGAAAACTGCTTTTCTTACAGAAGTCATGCCATATTGATCTGAATGGTACATTGCTGTTCATTGGTGGTGCACAAGGCTGGCTGTAGGGAACTGCTGTTATTTAGCAAAGAAGGTGGCATATTGTTACATTACCTTTATTGCAGTGTAGGCAAATGAGGAAGGATGTGTAGGCTTAAATACCTGATGGGTATCTTTCTGTTGTTTTTCATTTTAAGTGATATCTGATTTTGAATCAAAACCTGTGACTGCATTCTGTTCCTTTGAAAATTATTAATTTTTGTGACAGTAAAGTGAAGATTAAAACCAGTAAATAATCTTGGACTTTACAGACAGAAACTTCCTACTACTCAACTGCCTACTATTCCGCCAAGTGAAAAGCAATGCACTGTTAAAAAGCCTCACATAATCTGAGGCTTTAGTCCCTTATAATTATCTGTTCTTCTCTTGATACATGATATAAAATGACAAGGACTAAAAACTGATAAGCTATACTTCATGGCAGGAGTCCAGTTCTCCAGGCAGGTTTATGTGAAATGTGCTATTCTAATGAAAACATGTGCATGTAAAACAAAAGTTGACAGGCGCTGTCATTGTTAGCAGTACAGGTCACATTGGAAATGCTTATCATTAGAAAGAAATGCTATTAAGTGTCAGAGTAATGAACTGAACATCTCACTGCTATATATGTGGACAAAAAGCAAGAGCTGGTATAACAGTAAAGGTATACTCACTATAAAAGGAAGCAGAACTTCTAATGGAGCATTAATATATTTACATGTGAAAGGTAGCATGGTGGGTAAGTGATGCACCTCACAGCTACATGAGCCAGGTTTAGTCCAGTTCTCCATTCACTGTCTCTGTAGA